>NW_027069694.1:230018-375870 GCF_002906115.3 Quercus suber | reverse complement strand
ATCGCCAAGATGAGGTCGAAGAATCGAACGAGCGCCTGTCCAAATCGCCTAAGCATTAAACGTTAGGGTTTTTGGTTTGCCTAGGTATAAGGCGAAATCCTAGCCGTTTTGAGACTGCTCCAGTTGTATACTCACTCATTCTCTTTTGTGTAATCTCTGTGTGATTTAGATAAGCTTTCCTTTACACAAACTTAGGGTTTTCAAGATAGAGATTACTTCAACATCTTGATGATCAACTAGGTTGCTACCATTGAAGTTTAAAGAATATCAAGCTGGGTGCTTGTAGCTGATTGGAGAATTCAAGAAAGAAGGAGTCCGTGGATTGGAAGCTTGCACGGGTCTGTCAGTAAGTTCTACTGGTAGGTAGCATTAGGAAGTCGAGCGGGAGCTTTAAGTCTTTTGTATGAATTTCGATTCTTTCTAGTGAATTCAGTTTTGCTTGAGGATCGTGGTAAAATCCTCCAGGTTTTTTACGGTTTGGTTTTTCTGGGTGATCATATCTTGTGTTATTTATTATTCCCTGCTATATATTTTGATATGATTGTTTGATTGTTTTAACTTAGAATTGCTTAATTTGACTAAGTAACAACTTGGCTAATTAACTAGGCTACTCAATCTGGTTGTGTGTTAAGGGGTCTAAAACCCTTCACTATGTATATTACTATTCTTCTTTATCATATATTTTATTTAATTGATAGTACATATAAATATAATAAATTATTATTAATTTGACAAAAAATGTACAATTAGTTATTTAATTATATTTATTTATGCATTCAAAGGTTGTTATCTTACTGATCTTTAAACTATTAATAATTTTTTTAGACTACAATATAGTTGTATTGTATATTAAATTGTATTTAGAATACTATTTTAGACTATTTTATATACAAAAAAAAAATTATTTTTTTACATCTCCCAAACAAATTCCTAACTCCGACACTATTGACCCTTTAGAAAAAAATCTTGGAGCTACCACTACTACTAAAGAATCAATTTTTTGTGCAACCGATAAAATATCATCACAGTCCAATACTTACTACATTTTAGCATCTTTTTTTTTTTGTTTTTTTAAGTCCAATGCCAAACCTTGCTTCTTCTTTTTTTTTTGGTAAACTGAGATTAAACCACCAAAAAAAACTAGCCAGCAGTCAAGGCTGCTAATCAGAACAGAGTCTCTTACAAAAAGTCCCTGGAGAGTCACTAAAGCAAAAGCCAGGTAAAACCTTACCTTTTTTATAAACATATATTTATTGTCATGTTATTTAAAATAACATGATATGGAATTATAGACGGCTAGATACAATAAATAAAATCTTACTCATAAAATTGAGAGGATCTTATCTTTTTCGTATACCTAACAAATATCGAGCAATTCAAAAAAACAAAAAGAAGAAAGAGACTTTCAGTTGTGATTTTCAAAGAACATAAGTTTTTTTTTTTTTTTTTTTTTGCTGAGAAAGAACATAAGTTAAGATGTTAATCAATACTCCATTAAATGATGTTTTATACTATTTTCTCTAAATAAATCAAAATTAAATCAGAATAAAAGCTTGTATAAAAAGCTTGAATTTGTAAGTGCAAATAAATGAATCGTTGATAAATGTTCTTTTTTCATTTCAAAGAGTGTGCATTATAGTTTATAACTGATCATTTATTTTTCTTAACATGTATCGTTACTCTTTAGAGCACCAATTAACAATACACAGAAGAAAAAAAAAAAAAAAAAAAAAGAAGAAGAAGAGGGAGGAACGTTTCTTATCTATACTCATTTTATTGTAGCATAGATAGATAATAAAAATACATATTGTGGACGACTAAATTTCTCAGTTTGAAATAAGTCAAACAAGTAAAATAGTTGCACAAATGTGAATTTGTATCATAATTGTGTGGTACAATTCTCTATGATTACAAAAGAGTGATCCTCTGATTCGATCTTCTTGAAAGATTTATTGATTGGAGTTGTGGTAATGTTTTTTTGATTTAAACACAAAATATCCTTCAATTTGGTTGAGGGATGGATCGAAGATTGTTGAAATGGAATTACAATGAATCTTTGGCTATGAGCTTGTTAAAAATCATTTGTTCTTCACGTTCTTCGTGTGTCTTTGTCTTTGAAAGTTTATGGTGGAAGTTCTTCAATGCTTTAGAGGCTTGAATCCGTAGAGCTTCACTGATTTGTGGTTTGTGAAATTTGTTGAGGTTTCTGGAGGCTTTTGAGCTTGATTCCAGTGAACTTTGAGATTTAGGAATATGATTTGGATGATTCCTCTTCGAATGTTCTTTGCATTCGAAGGTTTGTGGTGGAAGTTCTTCGGGGTTTTAGAGGCTTGAATTCGTAGAGCTTCACTGATTTGTGATTTGTTGATGTTTTCGGACACTTTAGGCTTGATTCCCGCAAACTTTTGGATCTAGGCGGATGATTTCTCTTCGAATGTTCTTCGTATTCGAAGTTGAAGTTCTTGGAGGCTTTAGAGCTTGGTTCCGGCAGAGCTTCTGGACTTCTGAGTACTTCAGATGGCTTGGTGTCCTCTCTCCAGATCTCTTTTTAAATGCCTTAGGAAGGCTTCTATTTATAGGAGTTTAGGGGTAGGTAAGTGACACGTGGCGGAGATTGATTGGTGACACGTGGCAGAGCTTGATTGGTCCACTTATGTCATCGTTTGCACTTGCTGGACTAATTGTGTCATAGCTTACACGTGCGAGACTGCTTATGTCATCGCTTATACGTGCGCTGATATGTGATTGGTTTTTGCATGACACTTGACAAATTTCTATTGGTTTCTAAATAGTGATAGCAAAATCTAACAGCAGTATGTGGCACTTTGTCATTGGTTGTATTTTGTGGACTTGGTAGTGTGACGTGTCAGCTTGTGATAGGTCGAGAATTTTCCCTCTCTACACATATCACCTCTCGTACTTTATTTTATTTAATTTTTTTTTGATAATTTGAAGGTCTATTATTAGGAGAAAAGAAACTAAAAACATATAAGATAGAACATAGGTCATGATTTATAGCATCAACAAAAACTGAGGGCCTAGAAACATAATCCCACAAAAGAATTATGCAGAGACGAAAGAGCCAAAGCAGGGGCTGCTATGCTGGCAACTCTGCTTACCCAACAAAAGGAGTAGAACAAGAAAATTTTCAATATGGAAACTGTTGACCAAATGCAATACTTGTTCTCATTTGATCAAACAGGCCTTCCTTCCCCATGAGGTGGACATTATTCTCGGCATCCTACTTAGTTGTCACAAGCCTTAAACCGCATAGTCTGGGCCTACACACCGAAGGGCACATTCATTGTCAACAGTGCTTACAAGGTCGCCCTCCCACTCTGTCAAAGCTCGAGTTTGGGTGAGATATCACAAGGAGAGGATAACAAGTTGTTTTGGCGCAAAATCTAGGGACTTCACCGTTAGGATTAGTGCCTTAAAATCCTATTGTATGCTATGTATGACATTATGTATAATATTATATTCTATGTAATAAACTTGTTTTATTATTATCTAAAATAATAGTAGCATGAATATTTGGATAATATCATATAGTCTTTGAGATGTATAGTATGTAATTTAGTCATAGAATATATAAATCACAAGTTCTTTGTAAACTCAAAATCTTAGTTCGTAGTCGGTGATGAAATTGGACATTTCATTTGTGAAGACTATAATATGTCAATTAAGATAATTTGTCTTGATCACGGAAGTGAAGACTTCTAGTTGATATGTTAATATGTTTTAAGTATATGAGACATATTGAGTTTGACCGCTGTGAGATTTATTATTCTATTAACGATTGTTAAATAAATAATAAATCTTACGACTTTCATTTACTTAAACTCTCAATCCTGAGGGAATAGTGAACCCGATCATGAAATGTAGGTTGATTTAATATATCAAGAGTGAGATCTAGACAAACGGTCAAAACTTCAGTATGTTAGACAACCACACATAATGTTGAAAGAACACATATTCTTAAGATGGAATTCATAGACGCTTTATAGAGATATAAAATATTCCATTGAGATAAGTTTAATGGATTTGGTTATTCAGAGTGTTAGACCTAACAATTTTAGTAAAGAGTTACTAAAATTTATATTTTATGAAATTAGATTTCATAAAACATATACGAATAACTTAAAAGATTAAACATGGTATTCAAGGATTAAGATGTAGTAATCTTCAAAGTGACAGTTACATATTATGACTTTGTATTGTTGGAAAAACACATGTTTGTATTACATACAAAACATACGCAGCGGAAAATTAACAGATCTACTTCATTCACAATTGATAACATGTACTATGTAAATTTCAAAATATAAGAACAAGAGAGTGTACCTTGCTGCAGTGAAATTCAAAACCAAAGATTAGAAGTACTTAGGAACACTTTTAATTTTCACTCCAATTCCACTTGTGCCCAAGAAATGTGATCTCTCAGTCAGTTTATATGTATGTGTTCAAGGGAGAATAAGAGAGTGTCTAACACTCACATACACGCCATTTCATTCTCTTACAAAATTTTATATATTTCTCTCCTTATAACTGATTATCTAATTGGGCTAACCTTTTAAGCCATTCAAATTGGGTTTTAATATATGGCTTGGAGTGGGACCAAAAGGAAATAAATAAGACTCTAGCTCCAATGAGTCTTAGGCTTTTCTGTCAACTCTTGACAAATTCAAAATTACCAATAATTATATTTAATACTACTATATAAATATAATTGTATTCTAAGCCTTATTAATAAATTATATCCTAAAACTTTATTATACATGCAATGCCTTCATAAAATATTCGTAGTAATACAAGTCATGTAGGTTGACTACCACTTTGAAGGTTACTACATCTTAATTCTTGAGTATCCAGTTTAATCCTTTAAGTTATTTATCATATATTTATGAAATCCAATTTCATAAATATATACTTTAGTAACTCTTTACTAAAATAGTTAGACCTACCATTTTGAATAACCAAACTTATTAAACTTATCTTAAAGGAATATTTTATATCTCCATTAAAAGATTATGAATTTCATTTTGAGAATATATATTCCATCAACACTAAATGTGGCTGCCCAACATACTAAGGTTTTGATCATTACTTTAGATTTCACTCCTGATATATCAAAGCAACCTATACTTCACGATCAAGTCCATTATTCTCTTAAGATTAAGAGTTCATGTAAATAGAAGTTATGAGATTTATTATTCATTTGACAGTCTTTAGGAGAATAATAAATCTCACAGCGATCCAGTTCAATATGTCTTAACTCTTAAAATATATCGACATATCAACTAGAAGTCTCATCTTCTATGATTAAGACAAATCATCTTAGTTGATATGTTATAGTCTTCGCAGATGAAATACCAAATTTCATCACCGACTACAAACTAAAATTATGAGTTTATAAAGAAATTGTGATTTATATCTTCTGTGACTAAATCATATAAATCACATACTATGCATCTCATGGACTACATAATAATGTTCAAATATTCATGTTACCATTATTTTAAATAATAATAAAATAACTTTATTAATTAGAACATTAAGTCACACATAATGTCATACATAGTATCGTACAATAGGATTTAAGGACACTAATCCTAATATGTATTACTACGAATATTTTCATGAAGGGGGTTAAATGTTTAATAAAGTCTTGAGATATAATTTATTGATAAGGCTTAAAGTGCAATTATATTTATATAGTGGTATTAAATATAATTAATAGTAACTTTGGGCTTATCAAGAGTTAATAAATAAGTTCAAAGTCCATTGGAGCTAGAGTTTTATTTGTCTATTTTGGTCCCACTTCAAGCCACACACTAAAGACCAATTGGGCTGGGTCAAAAAACTAACCCAATTAGATAATCAGTTATTTATTTAATAAAAGTTATTAAATAAAGTAATTGCCTAAGTGCAGATATATACATATGATTAAAAGAGAGAAATATTCAGAGTTTTCTCAAGAGACACTTGGTTATTCTCTTAAACAAATGCGTATAGAATTGATTGAGAGACCACACATCTTGGGCATATTATGGAATTGGAGTGAAGATTGAAAGTCTTCCCAAGTTCAATCTTTATTTTGTTTTGAATTTCACTGCATCAAGGTACCCCTTCTTGTTCTTTGTTTTTAAAACTCAAATGTTGCATGTTATCTCACATGAATGAAGTAGATTTGTTTATATTCCGCAGTGTATTTTTGTATAAGATACAAAACTATATTTTTCCATGTGTTTTTCCAACATTCACATCCCAAACAAGATCAAGACTTTCGCTTGGAAGCCACTTGTGAAGCATGTGGCTTGGCGGGTGAGACTACGGGTCACCTATTTTGGGACTGTAACAAAGTGAAAGAAACCTAGGAGTTGTCCGGTATCCCCTTTGACAGAAATGGTTTGCTATATAGGGAGTTTGTGGACCTCATCTAGCGTCTCATCTTTGTCTAACATATCAGCCCTGACTTGCTTAAGCTCACACTCACAATTTTCAAGCTTAATATCAAACAATGTATATGCGAAAAATGAATGTAAACTTATACCAGAATTGATAAACAATCTAAACCAAATAAAATCACATCCACAACAGAAATTAAATGGCAAAAATTAAGGGAAGAGAGATGCAAACACAAGGACAACACAACGATGTGTTATCCAAGAGGAAACCGAAACCCTCAGCGTAAAACCTCTCCGCCGCCCTCCAAGCGGTCAATAATCCACTAAAGAATGAAGTTGGGATACATGAATAGCAGAAGACCCTCCAATCCTAATCTACCCAGTATACCTAAGCCTTCCAAGCTTCTTGCTCTAACGAGGTTGCATAGAACCTTTGTCTTATTTAGCTTACCAAATTCCGCTATAGCCCATAGCATCAACCAATAACTATTGGTCCTTTCCTAACTGCTTCCCAAAGTATCAAATAGCCTTCTCACAAATATAGGTATGGTGAGAAAAGGATTTGGGTAAGAATCTCTCAAGGATATAACAATGGAGAGGATGAGAGTAGAGATTGTGGATGAATCAATCTTGTTTTTCTCTAGGGTTTCTCTCTCAAAATTCTCTTTGGAAGCTCTCTACATTTTGTGGGTATAAGGTTCTATATATAGTGGTTGGTGTTTGGAATGCGAAGAGTTATTTTTCCAAAACATGGCTGGCTGGCAACTTGGCCTCGCGACTTGATTGAGCCGCGAGGTAACTGAACGGCCAGTCTAGACTTTTTGTCCTGTAGTGCTTCAGCTGGCATGAAGTTTCAGCTTCTCCTCATGCTTAACACGTGAGCATCTTCTGGGGGCTTGCAAGCCGCGAGTTACCCGCGAGATCCAATCGCGAGTCCTTGCTTCATTGCCCAATCTTAAGCAATTCTTCACACTCTCTCACACATTACCCTTACATGATTCCTACCTAAATACAAGGTTACTAAATGCTAAAATACAAGTAAATTTGGCACGGAATAAAGCCAACAGAATGGTTGATTAAATTCAACCTTACAGTGATGATGGCATTCACATTCCCTTCCTGATGGGGAGACAAAAGGTTGGTGATGATATTCGAAGCGACTGCATTATCGAACTATATCAACTTATTGTCTATGAGATCCTGGACATGGTCCCTAAAATGGTAACATTCTTCAAGGGTATGCCCTTCAGTCCCAAAATGGTGTTCACACTTCTTGGATGGATCAAAACTAGGTGATGGAGGGCCTTCTTTGGGCCTGTAAAACATCGAGGTCACTAGCTTCCTTTCTAGCAGGTAAGAGTAGGGGTCTGCCATGGGCATAGGTAACAGAGTGTACTTTCGATTTTCCCTCTTAAAGGGACGAGGTGCATCTGGCCTCCCTCTCTGATTAAAGGTTCGATTAAGTGCTTGAGTAGACTAAACATGTTACTGATAAGGTCTAGCAACTAGGGTAGCATAGGTAGAAGTAACACCCCTAGGCCTTTTTAATGCATTGTCAACCATATGAACATCGGCTTCTTTAGTCTTGCAGCCGGTCATTTTCTTGACTTGTTGTTCACCCATGGAACTCAAAAACTCTTGATCCATGATCTTCTTGCTCCTAATACCCTCATCAATACGCTCCCCAATAGGGATGAGGCTAGCAAAATGAGTGACTTGGGTGCTGATCATCTTTTCATAATAAGGAGGCTTAAGGTTGTCAATAAACCATTTGATCATCTCATTTTCTATCATGGGGGGTTGCACCTGTGTGGCTAGCTCACGCTACCTCTGGGCATATTCTCGGAATGACTCCCCACTCTTCTTCTCTATTCTAATAAGGACCATATGGTTAGGAGTTATCTCAGTGTCGAACTTGTAGTATTCCAAGAAAGAGTTGGCAATTTCCCTCTAGCTAGAGGTCTTTTCCAATCTCACATACCATATGGCCGCAGGACTGGTCAAACTATCAGGAAAAATCCGACAAAGTAGAAGGTGAGTATCCCCAGAGGGAGCCATCTTCCTATAGAACATGTGCAATTGCGCGCAAGGGTCTTCAATACCATCATACTTGACAAACTATGATGCCTTGAACTTGGGAGGCATAATGACCTAAGGGATCCCTTGGTAACTTGGACAGTATGGATCTCTTGGACCTTTGGATCTCTTAGGGGAGCCCTTGGATTCTTGACATCTAGGACCTTTGGCAATCTTGACATCTTGGCAACTGGGATCCTTTAGCAATATGGATCCTAGACCCTCTTGGCCACTTTGACATCTTGTGATCTCTTTGATGATTTGGATCTCTCTTGGGAGAATTCTTAAACTCATGATATCTTGGGATTCTTGACAGTTTTTTGGCAGTATTTCCTCTTGGGGAGTTTTGGTTACTTGCCACAAATTTTATCTTTGCACAATTAGGTGACGAAACCATTTAGTGTATGCATGAATGCCCTTGTAGAGTCATAAACCCTTAAGGATAGGGTATGATCTAGCATGTATAAGCAACGGGGTTTCCTTCCCTAGGGGTTTAATCATGGATGTTGTGCAAACAGGATAGAAAGAACCTGGAGTAAGGCATAATTTCTTCGGTGCAAGAAAAAATGGCACACCTATTACAAAATACTTTCCTTTGACCTCTAGTCCTAGAAGGGTATCCTTCCCTAGGCTTGGATGTTCACTCTTTGGGCTTCACCTAGTCCTAATGGGCTCTGGGCTTGATCTAGTCCTCATGGGTTTGACAAAACTAGGCTAACTATATGCAAAGGCTTTAATGGTAGGTTGTTCCTATCCTAAGGGGACTCAATCGCCATACCCCTCCCTTCACAGAAGTTGTGGGGCAGGAAGGATCAAAGGGGCCTTTTCAACTACTTCTATCCACCCATGGACCTAGAAGTGCCTACAAAGTCAGCCCCGGGTAACACTATTGATGTTTGTGTCTAGGCATCTGCAGATGGGGTGATGAAATCCCCAAAGAGATGTGACTACGCTAGCAGTGCGAAGCCCGAGTTCGGCTCAAAAAGGTTGTATATGTCATGTAATCTTTAATAAAGGGGAAAGACTTTTCCAAACATAACAAAGATATATATATATATATATATGAAAGCAGATAAAGGTGCAACAGAAATTAAGTTTTGCTACCCTATATTTGCATGTGAAGGAAAGCTGTAAAGCATGTGAAGAAAGTAATAAAGCACGTGAGGAAAGTGGTAAAACATGTGAGGAAAGTAGTAAAGCCCCATGAAAATACCTCACACCCCCTTTTTGGAAAACATTTTTGCTCTTTTGAAGATAGTCTACTAAGATATAGTAAAAGCCTTTTTCAAAAAGGAAAGCCCCGGAAGCCAATGCCAATTTCAATGGTTTTGAAAGCCAATGTCCAAATATTATGGTTTTATCAAAAGCTCTAAAGGCTAAACTCTCATCGATCCCCAATGGAGTCGCCAGTTTGTCAACGCCCTGCCTCGATCATTGGAGTGGAAAACTGCCACCGTCATCGGGCCTTCGCTTGACCACCCACCGTGGTGACACTCTTGCGTGCACGGGGCCTCGTTGGAGGCCCCTTTCGAATGATAGGTGTATGTGTGTGTGCGTGTGTAATGGTGTGTGGTGTGGTTCGCACAAGGCTTCAAGTGCTCTCTCTTTCTTGGTAGAGGAAGGTAGGTCTACCTTTGGCATTGTGGCAGGAATCTGAGCCAAATTTTTAGAGATTACCAAAGGTAAATGGAGTTGCCACCAATCATTAGGTTTTTCTAGGTGTGATTGGTCAGCTGTTTCTAGTTGATTTTATTACCAATCCTAGGCTAAGAAAAATGACATTTTTCCTAATTTAATGTGGATGGCAAAAAAAATCTTGATTCTTAGGTCCAAAAGTTTGGTTACGTGTGGGGAAGGTGTTAGGCACCCCACAACGCCTGTCTAAGGATAGGCCTTCGTTTTGATAAAACCTTAATTTTCAAAAATTAGCAGTAAAAACATGATTTTGACATTGACTTTCGGGGCTTTGCATGCATGCTGCTTTGAGGTTTTACTTTTGAATGGGTGTGGTCCTAGTCTATGCTTTCCTAAGGCATTCGAGCAAAGTGCCAGATTTCCACGACGAAAATCTAGCAACATTTCATCTTACTTTCGTAGTGGAAATTAGGAATTGCTTTGCCTTAGGTGACAAGGACTGCGACGATCACACCAAAAGGGACAAGCAGGTACACATATATATATATATATATACATCATGCACAATGCAAGCACATAGAGCAGGAAAGTAAATGCCTACATCCCTAGAGCATGGCCTAAAATATAGGTGTAGGAAAGTAAACAGGGGTTGCCATACTCTAGAGATGAGGACAAATGGTGCATGGCATAATATACCTAATACAGACCATCTAAGAGAGAAGGGAAGGAGGAAGGAAGGGGTTTTAAAAGAGTATAAAACCAAATGGGAGAGGCTAGACCCCTAAAACTACTAAACATTGCCACTTGGCTTATATCTACATGCTTGCCTCCACGCCCTTTTTGCTTACGCCTAGGAAACTGTGCCCTAGCCCTATAATATTCGCTCCATGTGTGTACATGAAAAGGCAAAGACAAGAAACCAACAAACAAGCGATGGAAGAAAAAGATGCAAAGAGCGTATGAAAAGGCATAAAGCGGATAAGCATGGTAGACATGGCAAACAAAGAAACAAGAAAGCAAGCAAACAAACAAGAAGACAAACAAGCAAGAAAACAAAGAAAATGTAGTGCTTGCGAGGGACAAATGTAGGTTTGGATCAAATGTCCGTGACTTCATTGTGTTGAAGCATGGACGACACACTGGTAAGTAAGACTCGTGCATGAACATGTAAGCAAGCGTGTAAAAATGCGTTGAAAGCCAACAGGTGGCGCAAACAAGCATGACAAGCATATCATCGCATAGAGCGGAAAGGGGGAAAGGTATGCATGAAGCAACAGGCATCATGGTGATGCATCCTAAATGGTTACATCCAAATAAGGCCTCACAAGCGTCAGATGTAACCACACAACCACAAACCTGCTAAGGGCGTCAAGCATGGCAAAGCCTAGAACTAGAGAAGCTAACACAAGCAAAAAGCATAGAAACAAGCAAGCATCTGCATACAAATAGGATAATCCAAACCCTTTGATGTGAGCCTTGGTGTATGGACGATGACAAAGACCACAGGGTGTAGATCAAGTCCTAACCATTAGGCCAAAACACAAAAAAAAGAAAAAAAAAAGAAAGCAATAAAAGGAACAAAAGGGCTACAATAGCACATGAGATGACAAACATAGCCTAGGTCTAGGCACACAAACATGGCATGGAGCGCACAAGCACATGGAAGATAGCATAAAGCATGTAGAAAGCATAGATCCGAGCACACAAGCATGTGTAAACATTGATCTAGACATATAGGCATAGAAACATGCATGTAAACATGTAGAAACCTAGCACATAGACATGGAAGAACATTTTTTTTTTTTTTTTTGGGGTAAAAAATTGAATAATTTCTTTCTTTTTTTTGCAAAATAATTAATTTCTTTCATGACTCGTTTGTTTCATGACTTTATCCTAAACACTAAGTCAATTTCACGCAATGGAAAGATCCAAAATGATCTAAAGTGGAACAGAGGGATTGATTGATGGGTCAGAGTCAGTGATAATTACTGAATTGAATAGCAACAGAGGTATTTATAAATGTGATTGAGATGGAAAGCTCCTCCTTCACTTCGAGAAAATACATGGTGTTTCCGATGCACGTATCTTCCCTCTCACATGAGGGTGGACCCCACAAGTGTGGGCTCCATCTGTTGGAAAATCTGGTATTGCATCTCATACAAAACACACAGCGGAAGCAACAAACATGGATCTACTTCATTCATGAGAGATAACATGTAACCTTGAATTCTAGAACAAAGAATAAAAAGAGTACCTTGATGTAGTGAAATTCAAAGCCAAGACTTGAGAATACCTTTAATCTTCATCTCAATTCCACATGATTCCCAAGAAGTGTGGTCTCTCAATCAATCTTTTTGTGCGTTGATTCTCAAAGAAAGTTATTCTTCTCATTAAAGAGAAAAACTATTTTCTTTTCTTTACATTTTACGTACATTCTAACTACCTTGGTAGTTACTTTATTTAATAACTCTTATTAAATAAAAACCGATTATCTAATTGAGATAGCATTTTGGGTAATAACTCTTATTAAATAAAGACCAATTATCTAATTGAGATAGCCTTTTGGGCCTACCCAATTGGGTTTTAGTTTTCGGCTTGAGATGGGGCCAAATGGAACAAATAAGACTCTAACTCCAATGAGCCTTGGGCTTTTCTATCAACTCTTGACAAGTCCAAAGTTACCATTAATTATATTTAATACCACTATATAAATATAATTGTACTCTAAGCCTTATTAATAAATTATATCCTAAAACTCTAATGATATCATTTGACCCCTCCATGAAATATCCATAGTGAACAAAGTCACAAAGAACTGTCACCTTGTAAACAACTATTTTATCCTTGAGTACCTGGTTTAATCTTTTTTCACATTTATTGAAATCCAATTTCAATAAATACAAGCTTTAGTAACTCCTTACTAAAGTGGGCGCCCTGAATAACCAATTCCCATTAAACTTATCTCAAGGGGATATTTTTTGTCTCTATAAAAAGAGATTATGGATTCCATCTTGAGAATATGTGTTCCCTCAACACTACATGTGGTTACCCAACATACTGAGGTTTTGACCGTGAATATTAGATCTCACTCCTGATATATCAAAATAACCTACATTTCATGATCAAGTTCACTACCTTCTCAAGATTGAGACTCTATGAAATTAGAAGTCGTGAGATTAATTATTCAAGTGACAGTTGTTGATTGAATAATTAATCTCACAACAGTCCAGTTCAATATGTCTTAACTCTTAAGACACATCAACACATCAACTCTCCACTTCCATGATCAAGACAAACCATCTTAGTTGATGTGTTATAGTCTTCACAGATGAAACGCCCAATTTCATCACCGACTACAGACTATATTTTGAGTTTACAAGGAACTTGTGATTTATATCTTTTCTTACTAAATCACATACAATACATCTCAAGGACTATGATAATATCCCATTAATTCATTTGCAAATAGTCTCATATAATTAAACAAATTAATTATTTATGACATGCCAATAAATTGGATTTCAGGGCATAAACCCTAACACCTTCCTCATGTGAGTGAGAGAATTCATGCACCAGAAATACCACATACCGCCTCCTTCACTTCAAGGCTTTTACTTTCCCAATAAAAAGAGTCCCATTTGGACCATGGTCCCCACGCAGTAGGCCCTTCACAGTTACATAAATGACATGCCATTTACAGATTGCCCCCTCATAATTCATGTTCATAAAAGAGAGAAAATATATTGTTTACTTTTATAATAGAAAATATATTATTTATTAAGAGCCTTTATTATTTATTATATATTTTCTTTTCTTTTATTCATATATAAACTAGTTGCTAACCCGTGTGATGCACGGGCTAGTTAAATAAAAAGATAATTAATCAACCACATGGTAAAATAAAAAATAAAAAATAAACCAATAAGAGACTAATTTGTTCATCAAGTAATCAACCTAAGTGGCATCATGGCTCATGTACAAAACTATTAATCTATTGTCAAAGGGTCAAATGAAAATGTGGAAAACATTTCATAAATAACTTATTGATAACAAGTATATAGAGAGGGGACTTTAGTAAATCATCAATGAAATTGGAGTCAACATCTCATTGCAAATGGAATGTAGCTCTATATTAAAACTAAAAGTAAATTTTCAATCATTCTCTTTCTATAAAACATTATCGAAACTATATGTAGTTTACCTCGGTTACAAATAGAAATTACTTGAAAAAACAACTATATCTATGTCCTCAGCACCATACATTTCCACCACGTATTGCTATGTCAAGCACGCCAATACAGTGAAGAAACAATTACCAATACATGCTTTCACCAGTCATAGAAGTTGGAATGCCAAATTGTGACGATGCAGAAGATACCATTGCCATACCATAAAAAAGATTCTCTCTTTTGTCTTATTCAACTTCAATTCCATTACACTTTCCACAAAATTGTAAAAAATGAAATGAAAAGACATGAAGTAAACTTTGACATCACAGCCACCAGGAATGTTGTCTTTGCTAAAAATTGAGGGATAAGGGTTCACACCCATCACAACTTGGCAAAAACTCATTCCTCTGCTTCAAGTTCATAATTTCTATAAAAGCCATAAAATGTTAAATACTATCCCAAGTTTCACTATTGCAACTGAAACCTTCATGATTGCCTGTTTTATATGCTTACAATTAATCATTAAATAGGAAGATAAATACTTGATAGATCTCATTTACCTACTTTGCCCAAGTGCTT
The DNA here is from genome assembly GCF_002906115.3 of Quercus suber. Taxonomy (NCBI): domain Eukaryota; kingdom Viridiplantae; phylum Streptophyta; class Magnoliopsida; order Fagales; family Fagaceae; genus Quercus; species Quercus suber. The sequence continues at coordinate 361,004 of NW_027069694.1, read as the reverse complement.
CAACATCTTCCAAATAACCTTTTTTTTTTTTTAATTTTCTATTATTATTATATGGTAACATCTACTAAATTACCTATGACATGGGTGTGATGATTTAAAAAAAAAAAAATTAACTTGATTTTTTTTTTTNACTTTAGTAAATCATCAATGAAATTGGAGTCAACATCTCATTGCAAATGGAATGTAGCTCTATATTAAAACTAAAAGTAAATTTTCAATCATTCTCTTTCTATAAAACATTATCGAAACTATATGTAGTTTACCTCGGTTACAAATAGAAATTACTTGAAAAAACAACTATATCTATGTCCTCAGCACCATACATTTCCACCACGTATTGCTATGTCAAGCACGCCAATACAGTGAAGAAACAATTACCAATACATGCTTTCACCAGTCATAGAAGTTGGAATGCCAAATTGTGACGATGCAGAAGATACCATTGCCATACCATAAAAAAGATTCTCTCTTTTGTCTTATTCAACTTCAATTCCATTACACTTTCCACAAAATTGTAAAAAATGAAATGAAAAGACATGAAGTAAACTTTGACATCACAGCCACCAGGAATGTTGTCTTTGCTAAAAATTGAGGGATAAGGGTTCACACCCATCACAACTTGGCAAAAACTCATTCCTCTGCTTCAAGTTCATAATTTCTATAAAAGCCATAAAATGTTAAATACTATCCCAAGTTTCACTATTGCAACTGAAACCTTCATGATTGCCTGTTTTATATGCTTACAATTAATCATTAAATAGGAAGATAAATACTTGATAGATCTCATTTACCTACTTTGCCCAAGTGCTTCAACATCTTCCAAATAACCTTTTTTTTTTTTTAATTTTCTATTATTATTATATGGTAACATCTACTAAATTACCTATGACATGGGTGTGATGATTTAAAAAAAAAAAATTAACTTGATTTTTTTTTTTTTAATCCTGAGATTGAGTACCTCAATCCTATCTATGTCTATAACCTTGAGATTTTGGAAACCTAACTGAGCCAAGATTTTAGTAGCTCACGGCCCAATCCATCAGCCCCTACTACTAACACTTTTGCATATTTTGCAAGATTCTCACTTAAGTCTCAACTACCACCAATTAAAAAAAAAAAAAAAAAAAGACCTTAAAAGTTTTAACATATTCAAATAAGGATTGAAGTTGAAAATTGATAAGAAAGAATAGTACCATGTGGGGATTACCTTGTTTGCCAATTGAGTCTATGAAATAAAAGAAAAATAACTGAACGCATAAAAGTTGAACAAAAATAAAGACCTAGATATTATAAACTAAAGAAAATAAAAATTACTTTAAGAAAGTGAGTGAATTTGAAGGAAAATTTAAAAGAAACATTGCCATCACATATCCAAGTATATGCTTTGAAGAGCATCCCAAAAAATAAAAACCTATACCAGAAAGGCCAGAGACAACCTTCATGGCCTTCGACTTTGATCATGTAATCTTAAAATTTACAAAGGCTATTTGAGACTTAAAGATTCCATTTGTGGCACTGTGAGATGATAGCCTACCCTAAACGTAAGTTAACAAAGTAAGGGAGATTTAGCACCTTCCTCTCTCCCATCGTTCAACTATTAAAACCAAGAAAATTTTCAAAATCCAACACCTAATTGTAATGTGTAAGACACAAATAAATACTAAATCATAAGAAACAATTTGTTAGTAATCTCCATCATTTAATCAAACAAAACATATCCACTTAGCTTATTTTTACCTGTCAGCATCTAATACCAAATACCCTTTTTTTTTTACAGAGAAATGAGTTCAATCAACATCTGATACCTAATACCCTTTTTTTTATAGAGAAAAGAGTTCAATAGTGATACACATTGTGATTTCTTAGAATGAGCCAACAATTATGAACAATCGCATGATAACAAAGTCAATGTTTGGTACATGTTTAGTCATATAATATACAAACAAATAAAAGAATTGAAAGTCAAAGCTTTCAAGTTTTTCATATCTCCTCTTAGATTCATTGTGATTGTTTTGGTTCTCATTAAAATTATAAAATATGCAGATTGAAGTGGCTTTTCATTCTTCTTCTTATAGTCATGCTCTAGTTGCCCCTAACACATAGACACCTAATAATTGAATAAAACATATATAAAAAAATATGTCAGAGTTCCAAAGATTGGTCATTTGGTTGCATTCAGATAAAAATAATAATAATAATAATAATGGAAAAGAGAAGAACAAACAATCTGTGTAAGAGTATAAAACTAAAAGAGAAGAAAAAGAATCTATCCAATACCAGAATAATCTCATATACATAATATTCAACTCCATGCTTCATCTGGTTATGTTAGATCAGCAATTAATACAGTAATCTCTTCATCAGTATTAGAGAGCACCAGTCTGACAGTAGTGAAGGGCCTCCCATAGATCTCTCTCTCTCCAACTCTCTTTGCACAACACACATTCATTACAAAAAATAAAAAATAAAAATAAATAAATCGCTAAAAACTATAATACAACAAAAGGGTATGAAACAAAATTGGAACAGAAAATTAATAATTATGTTGAAATTGCAACTCCAAAAACATACTTTCAAGAAGCTAAACTACATAAAACAAATGTAACTACCGCTGTCAATATGGTTTCTTATCAAAAATAGACCAACTTAATACAGCAACCAACATAATATAAAGCTTAAAAGCACCTAAAGACAGTGTCTTTCCCACTAAAAAGCAGAAATATGATGCAAAATATTGGCATATATGCACCAATATTATCAATCAAATGAACCCAACAAAATCAGAAGCCCAATCAAATTCCCACAGTAGGCTTACATTATAAGTTTACAAACACACCAAAGAAATACCTCTACTTACTGATTCTAATGCAAAGAACCTAAATAACAATTGAGAATCCAAAATAAGCAACTGGTATTCACCTAAACTTCATTAAGAAGCACAAGATAAGAAAAAAGAAAGAAACTTGGAGGACCTGTAGAGAATTGAACTACAAAGAACCAAAGGTCAACAAGAAGCCAAAGATGGTAAATTTGTTAAATAATTTAAATTGAGGAATTTAAAAAATCAAAGAAAAACGACCATTGGTACCTTGCCTAAAATAACCCTAATTAAAAAAAGCGAAGGCTTTACAAATCAATGTCAAGCATCTATTCTTCCTAAATCAAAACCAATCAAACCATAATACCAAAACCTAAATCATATTTCCAAATTTAAAAAAAAAAAAAAAAATCCTTTATTTGCATCATTCAATAGGCTGCCTTTCCTTTGTCTGGTTTCAATTGAAAAACTTAAATTCGGAGAAAAAAGAAAGAGGAAAGCAAGCGTACCTAGGCTTTGGGTATGAAGTTTGATTTTCAATTGAAAATAATAATAGGTAGAGAATGAGTCACATAATACAAAGAGGAAAACCAAAAGATACAGTGGTGGTGATCCGTGGTGGCGGCAGCGACAGCGACGGTGGTGGGAGAATCTGAGTTTTAGGTTTTGATTTTGGGGGAAGGAAAGGGTGAGTTTTAGGTTTAGGGGATGGAAAAAAAAAATCTAATTTCTTGGGAAACAAACAAAGATGGAAAGCAAGAGAGAGAAAGTGAGTTAGGGCAAGAGGGAAAGAACCTTTGCATACAGATTCAAGAAGAGGCGACACATCAGCCCAGACAGAGTCGTCGCCAGAGGGAATGGTGGTGTGTTTGGGCACAGAGACCTCCACCGACGCATCATCTACCTTTTTTGGCTGATTGATGCTTTTTAGGTTATTTTTAGTGCTTTGGATTCTCTATTCACTATGTCTCTGAGTCTTTGCTTTGCTTTGGGATTGTGTTGGTCTACGCAAACGCAAAGTGCCTTTGCTTAATGAAAAGAAGACCCAATTTTATAGTTTAAAATAAAAAGAATTATATATATATATATATATATATAGATTAAAATACACTTTTTCTCCATAAAATGTCAACTGTCAGCATCAATTGTATTTTGAAAAACCAAACATGGAAAAAATGGAGATCAAACGATAAAGCAAACTTATTTGAAACAAGTCTAAATTGTCTCACTAAAATTTATTGTTTATTCAAGTATGAACTTCAATTTAAAACTTACCAAGTTCTAGAAATTTAGTTGTATTTATTTTAATAAAAAATTTACTATTATTGAACTTGTAGTGAGCTTTAATTGGCTCAACTGGTAAAATCTCTTATTCAGAGTTTCAAAAAGTTTATAAATTGATAATTTCAATTTTTTCCCATATCCTTGTATTTTCTCATTAGTTAAACATGAAAATAGAATAAATAATTATTTAGCAAATTCAAGCTTAGGAAGTCAAACTATTTATTTTTATTTTTCCAATTCATGTTAATTCCTCGTGGTAATAGCATTTACATCCATGAATGTAAAATGCAAAAAGTGACTAAGTTTGCATATTTAACCCCAAAACCCTTCCACGTCAGTTGGGTTAAAACTCTGTAAATTTACACAATTGCTATAGTAACCATGTAAATATACACGGTTACTGTAACTTTGTATATAATATTTTATTAACTTATCTCCTATTAGACTCTCACTCTCGCTCTTGTTCTCTCCCAATCACAAAACTTGCAAGAGCACCACCACCAAAATGCAAATCCCACCATCCACCCAATACCATCCAACCATCACCACCAAAGCACCACCACTGACACTGAAAAATCAACTCAAAATATAATGGAAAATCAAACCTGATCAACCCAAAATTCATAGAAGATCAACTTTAAATCAAAATCAAACCATTAAATAAGAACCCATAACCCAAACCCAAAATCAAAGTCAAACACAAACCTAGTGGTGCTACAACAAGTTGAGAGAGAGAGAAAGAGCGAGAGATTTCTTCAAATCTCTGAAGCTTCGATGAGTGCGATTCTGTTTGCCACAAAGAAAATTAAGATAAGAGAGATCTAAGAGGAGAAAGAGGGTTAAGAGGAGAGAGGAGAGTGAATAGAGACCTGATGCGGTTGACTACACACACACACACACATAGAGAGAGAGAGAGAGAGAGGGTTGAGATAAAATATTAAAAAAAGAATTAATATGAGTAGAGAGAGAGGAGATAAAATATTTAAAAAAAAAAAAGAATTAATATGAGTAGAGAGAGTTGAGATAAAATATTTTTTTTTTTTTAAAAAGAATTGATATGAGTATTTAAATTAAAAAGAAAGTAGAATAGATAATTTGATGTGGGTATTTTGTAAAAGTGGTAATGTAAAATAGAAAAAGTAGGTTTTATAAGAAAATAGACAAAAAAAAAAAAAATAAATAAATTGATGTGAATGCTCTAATAGTGAACCATCACAATGGTTACGTGGCCCTTTTAAATCACTTGACTAGTATCATGTAATTTAAGTAACATAAATATTTTTTATTATAAAAAAACACATTAGCTGTATTGATAAATGAAGAAAAAATAATAATTTTTTTTCAAGAATATTGAAATAATTCAATGCAAACATGTGTTTGGATTTGATTGGGATACTTGATAAACTGCATTTGAAAAAAAAAATTACATTAATTTTACCCTAAGGTTATGTACGTGAACTTGTAAATAAATTTGTAAGAAAAAAAATAAAAATAAAAAAGAGCCTACAAATAAATTAGAAAATTGTTTCATAAAAATGTAATAAACTAATGAAATGTTGTGGTTTAGAAAGATTAGACCAATCCTTTGACAGGTTAATTAAGAAACCGACATGCCCTTATTGCGAACACTGATAAGTCAGTTTTTGTTTAGCACCACAAGATGTCATTATACCCGTGGCATGTTCCTACCTCTGGACTTATTCATATTATATATTAATTCAATGTTAAACTTAGTAACTTAACCAACAAATTAATAACAGTTAGTGGGTTTCAGTTAACTAAAAAAATTTGATAAAATATTTTATTGTCGAATAAAGGATATGAAATTCAATCCTCATATATACTAACAACTAATTGGTGTTTTTGTCCAATGATAAAGAACATTCATTATAGAACAGATGACATAAATTTAAAATAGTATTGTTAGGACATATGTGAATCAATTTTAGGAACATATGTCATTATAGAATTGGCTAATTCTTTGACAAAACGCATTTTACTTGTAATTGAGTAGATTTAGGATGTGTTTAATGCTTCAAGGAATAAGGTTTCAAGTTCAAGTGTTAAAGCCATCCCAGACTGTCCAAGAAACAAGTAGAGAAGTGCTAGATTTTAAAACTCAACAACTAGTATCTATCGAGGTTTAAAAATCTGCTAAACCTTGATGCTTGATAGCTTCTCAACTGATAAGCTATGTATCAAGGTTTATGAAAATCAGTTTTTCAAAGCTGATTTCACTTCAATTTGTATATACATGTTTAGACTTTATTTTCTCACAACTCTAAACATATATAATGATTATTTTAAGGGCCGTCAAAGGTTGCGCAAGTGTAAAGCAAAGTTGTGTTCATGCAAATTGTGAGCGGAGACGAAATTTGTCCTAGTTTATCTTTCTCTTGAAGAATCTACTGTATTTGTACACCGTAGAGTTCTGTAACCAAAGAGCTTCGTGGTCTTCATCATGTGATGAACTGAAGAACTTTGCAGCCAACATCTTTCTCAAGTTAGTGAGTAAGCCGCGTACTGGGATTCGTGAATCGAATTGGTTAGTTACATACTAGGAGCCGTGCATTACAAGGAGAGATTGTCACTATAGAACAAGTTTAATTGAGTATTGGGGTAAGGGTTCAATTGTAAGTTGATATAAGATATTGAGATTCCTTTACTTATAACTGCTTGTTGTGATAATAGTGAATTATTGGAAGTAGTGACCTTAAAATCATCCAGTGGGGTTTTTACCGTGTAAGTTTTCCCTATTCGTAAAAAAATCATTGTGTCAATTTAATTTCCACTGCATTTAGTTATTTGATGATTTGTTTGTATTACCACACGTATTGCATGTTAATTGAATTAATTAATTAATTTGGCTGATTAATTTGTTAATTCATCACAAGGAGTTAATACATTTTTGGCCTATCAACTGTCATATCTAAAAAAATAAAAATAAAATTTGAGAATAATTAATATTTAATGTTAGTTCAAATGTCTTGATCAATTTTTAACCTTCGTAATCAGTTAAATAAGGATGTTTAATCTCTTTCTTTCGCTTCTAAATTTAGCGTTGTTGGTGCAAGGTTGGTTTTTAACTTTGACTGATATGGACCCAATAACCTATAGTTTGAAGTTATTCTTTAATGTTTATTATAAGGGAATACACAAATAAACAGAAAACAAAAATGAGTAAGAAAAATTTTAATTGGTTAAACATTTTTAGTGAGATGTTTACTTGATTAATCTTTTAAGAATATGCAATCCTCCATGGCTCCATCCTACACACACAAGGTACTGAGTTAAATAATTAGCTAAATGCTAATAGAGTCCTCTCTTCATTACCCTTTTCTTTCTATAAAGTTCTAGCATCCAGCTAACACTTTGTGTGTGTGTGGTTTTTTATTTTATTTTATTATAATTTTAATGAATATCCAGCCAACTTTAATTGGTTAAAATTAAAAGAAACAGAACCTGCAAAAGATAGTAAAAGAGGACAACAATGAGTGGGAAAAGATTGATTAAGCAAAGAGTAGTGAATCATATAAAGCGTACTTAATTAATTGCACAACTGTTACTCTAGACTGGCAACATGCAATAATGGAAAAGGAAAAACAAAGTGGATGTTTGTTTTTGTGCACAACATATATACTTGGCTTTAAATTTTAACCTCTTCAACTCCACAACACCTTTATTATGGTCCATTTCCGGTCATATATTTTTTCAACGGCGTTCAATATCACCATATCTTTGGAATATATTGCTTTTTCATTACATTCTTTTCTTGCAGTAGGATTGTTCTTTCCTACATCCATCATCGAGTATTAAAACAAATGAAATAAAATAAAAACCAAGTATTTTAAACAAATTAAAAAAAAAAAAAAACTAGTTTATGAGTTTTTGTAGAAAAAAATAATAGGTTTTTTTTTTTAACCAAAAAAAAAAGTTCTAAAAAGGATTTAAACACTAAAGATTTAGTATTAAACCATATGTTTATACCTTCCAATAATATTCTATCACATCAATTTCTTTTCTTTTCTTTTCTTTTTTTTTAATTTTTAAATCAAGCAATAGACATATTCACATTATATCCAAATTTTTTTCCTGCAAAAAATTTAAATTAAAAAAACACTTTATAGCTTCTCAAAGTTCACCATTGATCGAAATTGAAGAACTTATGGTGTTAGAGTTGTTCAATCGTGACTTCATGGGATGTCGATTGGAGCTTAGGTTGTGGAGATGTGTTGGATTAGGATTATAAATGAACCAGGCCTTTCATAAATAGTTTGGGCTTGACTAGATTTAAAAGCTTATTTATATTTGTTTACAAACAAACTGAAAGTTTAAAATGTGTATAAACACTCTTGAACGTTTAGACCCCAAATAATAAAATCACCAATTCAAGCTTTATATCAAACAGTTAATGTGCGGAACATAATAACAAGCTTATAACAGAATTGATAGACAATCTAAGCCAAATATAAACATATCCACAACAGTAAATATAAGGCAAAGATAAAGAGAAGGAAGATGCAAACACACAGACAACACACGATGTGTTATCGAAGAGGAAACCGAAGTTCTCGGCGTAAAACCTCTCCACCGCCCTCCAAGCGGTCAAATAATCCACTAAAGAATGTAGTTGGGATACATGAACAACAGAAGACCCTCCAAGCCTAATCTACCCAAGCACCTAAGCCTTCCAAGCTTCTTACTCTAACAAGGTTACACTAAACCTATTTCTTCTTTAACTTTCCAGATTCCGCTACTAGACCATAGCATCAACCAATGTATATTGGTTCCTTCCAAACTGCTTCCCTTAGCACCAAATGAACATTCTCACAAACGTGGGTGTGGTGAGATAAGGATTTGGTCAATGACCTCTCAAGGATGTGACAATGGAGAGGAAGAGAGTAGAGGAATTTGTAGAGACACTCAGGTAAAGATTGGGGATGAGACAATCTCATTTTTCTCTAGGGTTTCTCACACATAATTCTCTCTGGAAGCTCTCTAATTTAGTGGGTATAAGGGTCTATATATAGTGGTATGTGTTTGGAATACGAAGAGTCAGTTTTTGCCAAACAGGGCTGATTGACGGCTTGACCTCGCGGCTTGTCCAAGTCGCGAGTTCAAGTCGTGACGTAATGGCCTGACCAGCCTGGGACTTTTGTCCTGTAATGTGACAGCTGGTGCGACCCTTCAGCTCCCCATGTGTGCATCTCACGTGCCTGCAGTTGGCAGCTTGCTAGTCTCGAGTCAGCCGCGAGTCCTAGCTGCGAAACTCTGCTTTCTTGCACATACTTGAGCTTTTCTTCACATCTTCTCACACACTACCCTTACAATAATCCCACTTAAATACAAGGTTACTAAGTGCTTAAATTACAAGCAAATCGGCACGGAATAAAGCCAACAAGATGGTTGATAAATTTCAACCTTACACAAACCAATCTTGTGCCTTAATTTTAGACTTGTTTAATAAAAGAGCCAAACCCTAGCACCAAAAAAAAAAAAAAAAAAAAAAAGTTTTTTGTACAAACTTGTAAACATTAGGGCTTGATACATAAAAAAAAAAAAAAAAAAAAGTTTCTTGTACAAACTTGTAAACATTAGGGCTTGATACAAAACAAAGCCTACAATCATTTTTGAGCTTGGTAATAAGCTTGATATGAGCTTAACAATTAAAACCATATTTTACTAAGACGTTAAGTAATTGGGAGTTGAGATTACTTGTCCAAACTACATAAGTTTGAGCTGTGCTTGATAATATACTTGTATTGGATCTCAAGTTTAAGCTTAACATTGAGCTTGAGCTTGAGCTTGGCATAGCTAATGAATTAAGCTAAGTTCAAGCCTTTAGATTTTTTGACGAGCTCAAATTCAAACATCACTTATAGGCTTGGATTGAGCTGAAGCCAAACTTGAACGTTTTACATTCATTGTTGAGCCAAGATTGAAAACTTGCTACTCGACAATGTTTTACAGCCCTAGTTGGATATTGGACATCATGACAATGTAGTCACTATCTCTTAGTTGTTAGTGGAGGAGGGAATGTGGTGAAGGAGATGGCTTGGCAATGGCATGGAGGTGGAGTGTAATCATATGTTTAGTAGTGGTTAAACGTTATAATGCAAGTATTTGCTTCATTTTAATGAAATTCCCTTTTTTCTCTTGGTTTTCTCTACGATTTGGAGAAATTGGGATTTGGTGGGCTTAGGTGGAAAAAAACCTAGGACCACTAATTTCCCCCTCAATTTTTACCATCAACCAAACAAAGGAAAATTCCACTTTTCCCACTTTTTATCTTCCCCTTTTCCATCTACCAAGTTTTCAATCCAACCAAACACACTGTTAAGTTTGAGTAGAATCGACAATGGAGAAGATGAGGAAAATAAGTACAATGAAAAATGGATAAAGAAAAATGATTTTTAGTGAGAGAAAAAGTTAGTATAAAAAAATTATTTCAATGGAAAATTGAGAGGAGAATAAAGAGAATGTTAGAGAGTATATTTGTAAAAGTAATTAGGTTAAAAACAAGATTTTATACTGAAATTTGATAAAATTTTAGGAGTAATTCTACATACACAAGAATTTACAAAATAGTTGAGCTGAAGAGTATTTATTAGCTCTCTCCTTTTTTTTTTTTTTTTTTTTTTGAGAATACTAAATATTTTTTTATTTATTAGCTCTCTCCTTTTTTTTTTTTTTTTTTTTTTTGAGAATACTAAATATTTTTAACACACACACAGAGGAGAGAGGATAAGGTTTTTAAAGAAACTTATGGTGGTGTATATCCAAAAGAGTCTAACTCTTGGATACACAGCACAGACTTTAAACCTCTTTAACTTACACTTATTTTACTAATTCTAGTTTTTTTAGACAAAACTTACTAGTTCTAGTTCTATCTAGGTCTATTATTAATATCACATTTTTTTACTTTTAATAGCAACCCTCTATCTCAACCATTGTGAACTTTTTGTGCGGTTATAGACTTATTAACTTTCTTAGATAATCATGCTTTAATAATTTTATACATATTGTACTATAAAGTGCTTATAAATTAACAAAATAATAAATATGATTGGTGTCATTTTGACAACTAATAAAGAATATTTAAATAACCTTTATGTGATTTGTAGCTCAAAGAATACAATATATATAAATATAAAAGAAAAAATAAAAACAAAGAGGTGGAATGTTGGTTTTGTAAGAGCATACACAATGATGGTGATAAAATAGCTAAAATGCTATTTTAAAATATATGCTACATTGATGGTTGTATGCTTAAATTTTTTTTGTAAATGAGCTGCAAGGAATTTTCCTTCTTCTTCTTCCTTTCTTCTTCTTCTTCTTCTTCTTCTTCTTCTTTATTTATTTATTTATTTATTTTTTTTGAGAAATACCTATAGCAGTCTAGTGTAGCTTAAGAATTCGTTTTTGGTTGAAGGGGTGGAAAATTGTGAAATGATGGAAAAGTAGAAGGATAGAAAAAATTTAATTTAATTTTTTTTTTTTTGGTTGGGAGTAGAAAAGTAGATGGGTGGAAAAAGTGAGTTTGTAAAAATTTATTCATATACTATTATTAAAAAAATGATGGCCAATTAAAGCAAATATATGACAAAAAAAAAAAAAAAAAAGAGTAATGGGATGCATGGACATTTTTGTCTATTAAGTAATCTCATTTTTTTCCTTTCAGATTTCTAGAAGACACTTAAGTCACACTATTTATTTTCTTTCCTTTCTATCTAACCGAACACACTCAAAAAAATTTTCCTTTTTATTTTTTCTCCAAAATTTTCTATCCATTCTATTTTGTCTAAAAAAAACGCAACATAAAAGTGAAAAAATAATAATATTTTATTTCATTGCTTCCGATTTTCATATAAAATAATACGCTCTATCTCACTTTCTCCTTTCTTTCTTTTTTTTTTTAATTTTTTTTATTTATTTCTTTCTTCACCTTCACAGGTTCACTTCTCTTTCTCTCTCTCTCTTAACCGGACTTCTACCAAGCATGGCCGAAGCTCATGAAAGGGCCACCATTGACAGTGGCGACATGCAACAGCGCCACCACTACCAACCCACGGCCGAAGCTCTCTCTCTCTCTCTCTCTCTCTCTCCTCTCTTGCTTATCGTGGGTTTGTGGCTAGGTTAGTTCTAATTTTTTCGATTTTGGTTGGCTTTTGTTCGATTTGATTGGGGCGGCAGTGGGTGGGCAATGGGTGTGGGTGGCGGCAATGGTGGATTGCATGGGTGGTGGGTTGCTAGGTTTTGTGGCTGTTTGTGGTGGCAGTTGTTGTTGTTGTTGTTACCATATTTTTTAAAATTAGAGTTTGCAGTGGGGTGGCTGTGGTTATGGCAGTAGGTGGCTATGGCTGGGTTGGATCGGTGGTTGTGATATGGAAGTTGTGGGTTTGTGATGTGGTTTTGGCTGGGGGTTGTGGGTGGCAATGGTGGTGATTTTGGGTTTGTTGGTGGTGGTTGTGGTTGGCAGTGGTAGTGGGTTTGCTGGGTTGGGAAAAAAAAAGGTGTGAGTTTGTTCATAGTCATTCTTTCTTCAGAGAAAAAGAGAGAGACAGAGAAAAGAGAGATAAAATAATATAAAATAATAAAAAAATATTTAAATAAAATGTTAAAATAAAAAACAACATTTTATATTGAATATATTGTAAATTTTAAAGTGAAACATTAAAATAAGTAAAATATATTTTTTTTAAATCTGTTAAAAGGTTTTTTTTTTTTAATTAAAAAAAAAATTTATGCAGTGAACTGTGAATGCTCTGCTTGCGTGCTGTCCAGATGGTGATGATGATAACGATCGTGTATGGTTTTGGGAAATGGTGGTCCGCGAATGATGTGATGTTTCTAGTTACTACACACAAAAGATAAAGTTCTAGCCAGCTGTACTTAATCAGTCCGATATCAATTATTATACTAAAAAAAACATTTAAGAGATTACATGCGGGAGAACTGATTAGAGCCTGCAGAACATGTTCATTTAGAACTAAATCTAATTGTGTTCCCCCTTCCAACAAAAATAATCAGAGACCAAATCCATAACACTTTGATCTACACAACAGACATATATTCGACTTCAGACGTACCCCATATAAATTAAATATTTTTGTCTTATTTATTTTCTATATTTGCATTGTAAATGCATATAACCAAATTTTAATGTGAATACATTTAAAAAACCTATCGGATTTTGGTCCATTAAATACATAGTTATCTCCCGAAGTGGTTTTAGGAATTTTTTTGGGGGGTTACTAATAAATTTAAATTATATAAAATCTAATAAAACGATAACTTGAATATTTATTACAATTGTGAGTCGAGTTATTAAGGAGAGTAAAATTGTTGTGAGTTCAAAACTAAAAAGAATATAATTGTCATCGCCATAAAGAAGAAATGACAACCACAATATTTTTCTTGGTACTATTTTTTAAGAAAAAATGAAATTAAAAATTATTTTTATTGAACAGGTTGAACGAATTACAAATTTAATATTTAGCGATTATTATCTTTTTTTTTTTTTTTGCTTTATAGTAGATTTTTTGTTGAATAATTAGATCACTTATTGTTGTTTGGTCTTATCTTGTTGTTGTTTGGTTTATGTTTGTTATTATTTGGGCTAATATTTATTGTAGTTATTTAAGGTTTTTTTTTTTTTGAAAAAAAAAAAAAGATTAAGGATTATGTTTGAGGGACATAATGTCCACAATATTTTTATAATAATCTAATGTAAAAAGCTGTTATTGGTGGGTCAAAAAATAATATCAGTATTGAGCTCAAATTAGAATCAATAACAACTTACCACATTGAATTTGTTGTAAAATTATTGTGAAAATGTTGTGAATATAACATTATTCTTATTTTTGTTGAACCTAACTTTTGTAATTCGCAAGTCAAGGTGTTTAACATTTTTATTATGGTGGTCACAAATAGGTTAGTTTAACATTTTTTTTTTTTTTGGGCAAGTGTGGCTTGCATGTAGAGTCGCCAGTGCTTGTCTCAGAAAAATTGGTCAAGCACATGTGAAATTCATAATTCTCATTAACCCTTTCATCCAAATAAAAAATTTTGGTTGAGAGGTATTTAGATTTTGGGTTAGGCTTTTATCTAGTGCATTAATGCATTTGACACTTTTTTATTTTATTTTATAAGATATAAATTATACTTTAACTTAATCTAAGTGTATATGTGTATGAAGTTTCCTCCTGCAGACTTGAACCTCAGTGTTTGTCTCCTTGCACCCCATAAATACTTATACTTGTAGAGTGACCATCGCGCTAAGGGTATGCGATGATGCATTTGACACTTTAAAATGTGGGCAAATGTCTAAGTTGAAACATGTGTTGATATCTTAATGTGTTTAGTGCATTGATGCATTAAACAAAAATTGTATCCTCAAATTTTAATATTCATCGGGCAATTGCAAGTTTAACATTGTTTTTCTTTGCTTTCTCTTATTATTATTATTTTTTTTTTTGGAACTTATTTGGAATAGGGAAATGAGAGAAATGAAATAGAAATAAAATATTTTTCAAAGACTATTCTATTAATTTTTTAAAATTTCTATTAATTTTAATTTAAAAAAAAATTAAATTTTCTCTTTTTCATTTATTAAACTTATTTAATTAGATTTCATAGAACAATGAGTAAGCTTTTTTGAAATCTACAATTGTTTTTATAATTATTCAAATTTCTTAAGAAAGATTAATTATATTTTTATGTTAAAAAGTTACGTGAAAAATCACAAAAATAATAAAAAGCGTCCAATAAGTAATCAAGTGCAAAGTTTTGACATATTCATAGATAATTATTCTCATCCTATTTCATTATTATTTTCTATTTTTATACTTGTGTATCTTAAAAAAATACATAAAATTAAAAAAGAAAATAATTTTTAATGAATTATTCAGCTCTTATATATATATATATACACGTACTTTATTAAGGCGAAGAAAACTGCCTTGACAACATTGCATCTCTCTGATTGCAATATCCTTAATCCCCAAGCCAAGCAAGCTTATAGACAACATGTCACTGTTTGTAAACCTTTTTCATGCTAAAACATCGTTTGGTTTGTGGCGAAAACAACACCATTTCACTTTGAACTCGTTCATCTTCTATTGCTGTTTTTTTGTTTTTTGTTTCTCTCTCTCTCTGTCTCTCTCTCTCTCTAACTTCCCAGGGATTTTCTTGGTCTTTCTGGCACCAAATGGGGAAGGGAATGAGGTGGGATTCGAAACCTTTATCATTGCACTACAAACACAATCATATCTTTGTGAAGTTTGGTGTCTCAATTCTCTTATTGGGTCTCGCTTTTCGCCTTTTCTCCTCTGATTCAATCAGAATTTCTTCAGTCCTAGAAGAGACTCACACACCACCTCTTGCAGAACCAGAGCCAAAAACAGAGTCCCCTGTTGTTTCTCAACCAATTCAACCGCCTCTTGCTTCTGTTTTTCCTGAAAATGAAACTCAAACATCTGAGATTGGTGAGGAAATTTTCTATCTTCCTACTTTTTGATTGTTTCAAGACATCCGTGAATGAGAAAAGGGGAATTCATTTTGAAAATTGGTGTTCTTTATTTCTTTTTTTTGCCCCCATTCATAAAGATGGTAGGCTGAGTTTTTTTCTTCCATATTTTTTATATTTTATATTTTTTGGTTTAATTCACTGTTTTTTCTATTTAGAAATTAGTTTTAGTATAACTGGATATTCGATTTCCAATTGAGCACTTTTTCTCTCTCTTGAATTTATGTTTGCATATGATAATTCATTATTTACCCTACTTATATATCATTTTTCCATTAAATATTTATAAAAATAGTTTCTAAACTAATTCCTTAGGCATTCTTTAACATTTAAAAAAAAAAAATTATGCGATTTCCTTATAGTTTAGCAAATTTACTGAATGAGAAAGTTCAAATTGAAAGGTCATTCCCAAATTAGAAGGAAAAAAAAAAAAAAAAACATTTTTGTTTAATGTTATTCCCAATGTAGTCCAGCTAGATCTTTAAATTAAAGTAGTTCAGTAGTTGGGTGTTCAGAAACTGGTCATTAAGTCGCTCCGCTGTCGCTAGCAGTATTGGAGTTGGCATGTCATTGAAGTGTGTGTTTTCCATCAAAAGAAACTGGTCTTTAAGTCTCTCTCTCTTTATATATTCTATACGAAACAAAAACAAAAAAAGTTGTCAGTTTTGGTAAAAGATAACGAAGTACTAACCTCACTAGCTTGTACACTTTTTAGTGGATTTTTTTTGTTTGTTTAATTCTTTGTATGGTTGTATTGATATTATTATACGCAATACAGTTGCAGAAAAATGTGACATTTTCATGGGAGATTGGATAGCTGATGAATCAGGTCCAGCATACACTAATGAGAGCTGCCATGTGATTGAGGGTCATCAAAATTGTATGAGTAATGGACGTCCTGATTCAGGTTACCTGTACTGGAGGTGGAATCCACGGAACTGTAAATTACCTAGGTTCAATTCTGAGAGATTTCTTGATCTTATGAGGAATAAGTCATGGGCTTTTATTGGTGATTCCATCTCTCGTAACCATGTCCAGTCATTGCTTTGCATCCTCTCTCAGGTACTCTTTAAATTTTTTGGGAGTTTTAAGTATATGCTTTGAAATATTAGATTTTGACACATGAACTTGTAATCTACCATTTTCTAGGCTGACCTTTGGAAAATAAGTTTTTATTTTTTTTTTATTTTTTAATAGGTCTTACACTGTGTTTAAATATATCTTAAGTAGTTTGCTTCTATTTTTTAGTTAAATTTTAAGTAGATTGCTTTAGCGCTATGATCATTTCAGGTGTGCCCCCTTATGCTATTGCTATTTTTTTTCTAGCTTTAACAATTATTGGAACTATAGCCACTTCTCCGTTGCTAAAGTGAATTGACTTATAGTTATAGATCTCAATCAGTCATCACAACAATTTTCACAAAATATTTAACAACCAATGATGTATCAAGTTGTGAATAATAGATGAAGTGATATCTTTAGTAAATTCAGATGAGAATTAATAAAAACTTGCTAATTCAGTTGTTGTAAATATTGTTTTTCATATACTAGAGGAATAATATTGTCAAATCATCCCTGTTAGACATGATTTCTTCTATTTTGGTCTCATTTTGAAAAGATTACAAATGGTGGAATGAAATAACAAAAAATCATGTTATTTGCTTTATTTATTTGAATTACTATTATTTATTCAAATAAATTAGTTTGGATTAGCCTTATTATTATTGATAGATGATAGGAAATCAGTATTTATCATTATCTACCAAAAAAGAAAAAGAAAATTTCAATCCACGTTCCATTTTCTCTCATTTTCTTTTTCCTTCTATCATCTCACATATTCAAACAGTGTCTTATTTCTTTTATATGCTGCTAGATCATTTTGGAACTCATAATCCAACTTCAACAATCAGTGTTGAATGTTAATTTCATTTGTGGAAGACAGCTGCCACTATTATGGTTAGACTACTGTTCTGAAGTGGTTGTGGTGTCTTAATCTGAACAGGTTTACCAACCATATGGCTTCTCTTGAACATTAATAATTATTGATAAGTACATTACTATTTTTTGGTTTTTCTATGTTTATCTGTGTCAATTAGTATAATTTCACTTTGATCGAAGTCTTCAGGTTAGAAAAAGTGAAGAAAGAAACGCGGGAGACCAAAACTCACATTTGCTCTATTTTCCTGTGGTAATAATACTTGTATTTCGGTTGTTGAGTAGTTTACCAGTTTGGTCTCCATTTAATTTCTAACATTTGAATTGTAAATCATTTTTCCAAAACAGCAAAATGAGAGAGAGAGAGAGAGAGAGAGTTACATGGCTAAAGCCTAAAGTTGAATATCTCTGTCATGTTCATGTTCTGCTTTATTCCCCTCATATTCTCCACTATCAGTAAGTGTACATGTTCAATTTGAATTATATTGTCCACATTATAGAATATGTTTGAGAGAGGTCTCTGTAGACAGACTCTAGTATTTCTATTCTATTGATGTAGATATCCCCCTGTGGTACCCAAAGACCTCAAATCTTCCAAAATTCCCATATCATATACTAGGACCTACCAGCACCTAACATTTTTAGTTAATCTTTACCGTCGATCTGGAATGGTTTCTGTTTTTTTTTTTTTTTTTTTTTTAATATTCTAGTGCGAGCGTTTGTATATATATTCTCGGCAGTACGTTATCAACAATTTGGTCCCACCTAACATAGTTTGGTGATTGTGTGCCACAGGTGGAACAAGCAGTTGAGGTCTACCACGACGAGGAATACCGGTCCAAAAGATGGCACTTTCCTTCTCACAACTTCACTCTTTCTGTAATTTGGACCCCTTTCCTCATTAAAGCGGCTATCTTTGAGGACTTGAATGGAGTTTCTTCATCAGAAATCCAATTATATCTTGACAAACTTGATGAAAAATGGACTGAACAATATAAAGATATTGATTATGCAGTAATTGCTGGTGGAAAATGGTTTCTCAAAACAGCAATTTATCATGAGAACAATAACATCACAGGCTGTCATTACTGCCCTGGAAAGAACTTGACAGAACTAGGATTTGACTATGCATATCGCAAGGCCCTTCAGCTGGTTCTCAACTTCATTACAAGCAATGACCATAAGGCATTTGTTTTCTTCAGAACTACAACCCCAGACCATTTTGAGAATGGTGAATGGTTCAGCGGAGGAAACTGCAATAGAACCATGCCGTTCAAAGAGGGTGAGGTTGATATGCGTGACATAGACACTATAATGCGTGACATTGAATTGGAAGAGGCCGAAAAAGCTGTCGAAGTTGGGTCTGGAAATGGGGTGATCTTGAAGCTATTAGATACAACCCGCCTTTCAGTATTAAGGCCTGATGGGCACCCAGGACCCTACAGGCAATTCCAACCTTTTGCAAAGGACAAGAATGCTAAAGTTCAGAATGACTGTCTTCATTGGTGCTTGCCTGGGCCAATAGATTCTTGGAATGACTTGTTGATGGAATTGGTGGTGAATGGTGAAAAATATAGATGATCATTTTTCTTGGCCTTGGCTTATCTGGGGCTTTTCAAGATCCCTTGCTATTATTGATTTTGAACATTTGAGAGGAGGTAGCCTTCATTGTGTTCTCCAGAAATGGTTCTCTGCACGCTGATTTATATATGAAAGCTGCTAGCTAGGGAGTCGTTGGCCACACAATGCATAGATTGTGCACTACAAAATTATATTTTTTTGCCACGCCTTGATTGTTACAACTCCTTTCGTTTCTTGGTAAATAAAGATAAGTAGTTTTTTAACTAGAAATATGTATTAAAATAGAAAAATGAATTTGGATGATGAGGCAACAAAGCTATGGGTATGTTAAAAACACCAGATCCACGATGAAACCAAAACCTAGTTGGTAAAATACTTCTACATTAGGATGAGGACTTGTATATTAAAGCTGCTTTAGACATCACGAGATTATTGTTGAGGACCTTTGAAATGATCGGGCCGGGCTCAATGTCTTATGGGGCCTAATACAATAATACTAAGTGGAGCCTCTTTCTTGTATTTAAATATTATTTAACCTTTTTTTCATCTATATATATATTTTTTTTTTGCTTTTTTTTTTTATTTAACTTTTAGAGATGTAAAACTTGTAATTCAGTTTTTATTTTCAAGTTCCAAGTTCCGCTAACATTTTATTTTTTCAATTGATTTTATATTACTAATTCACCAATCTTTTCATCTACAATTTACATTATTATTATCTTCATTTTCTTTTCAATGTTTTCAAAATTTGCTAACATTTTCTTTTTAATTGATTTTATGGCTAATCCAATAAAAAATATGTGTTTGGAAATTTTAATTAAATTATAATTTTGAAAATTAATTCTTTTTTGTTAACATCTAGGATATTATATAATACACAGAATTTTTGGATGTGGATCATCCCGTAAAGAAACAAAGAAATTGAAGTTGAAATTTTATTAAAAAAAAATGTAAAAAATAAGTATGAAATGTAGTGGTTTGTGATTACTTAAAAAAAAAAATTATAGCTTTTTTATTATTATAAAACCTTTGCTATCCCAACCCATCCCTACCCCCACCTCAATTTGTAAGTAAATAAAATTATAAAATGATGAGTTCTACTTGACCGATAAAATGGTTGAATAAGAGAGATGTGGTTTAATTCTCGCTTATACCAAAAACCAATTGATTTCTTAATCTGATGATAAAGAGTTAAATCATAGAAATGAATGTCATATATATATATATATATATAATAAAAGGGTATCAAAATATGTGGGCTTGAAGTAAAGCATGCACAAAGAAAAAGTTCAGAGAAAGTGAATAAAAAAAGCAAAGTAAAACAGGAAACACAGTTTTTAGAAAAGAAACCTGAAGGGGCAGACTCAACAACAACGCTCAACAAAGAAGAAAGTTTGGAGCACAATTTTGGAAGTTAATTTTATTTTAAAAATATGAAGCACTATCCTTTCATCCGTACAAAGAAGATTGAGGCTTGAGGTTGAAATTTTTTTTGTAATTTAATTTCTGTTTTGTTTCGTTACGAGGGTGATAGAAAGTGATTTTTCAGCTTTTACATGTGGAAGATTAATGAGTACTACACTCTAGACCTCCTATAGAGAATAGGAACGGTCAATCACACACATTTAATCGTATCCAGATTTCAACCCGCGCTTGACATTGTCCCCCAACCGTTGAGGGTTTTTCACCTGACGAGGCGTGTATTTGGTTCAAAATGCACGAAGTGTGTGCATGTGTGCAATGCTAGGGTGAGGCGTGTCTGAGTAAAAGCTGATGGGTTTTAAGTGCAAAGGCTGGTTTTTGTTTTTAGGTTTGGGCTTGACAAAGTTTTGGACCTGGGCTTTAATTTCAAAGTAGGTTTGAGCCTTGATGAGTTTGATTTGGAATTGGGAACTTCCCTTTGGGCTTAGGCCTTAAACCTGGTGGTCTTTGGACCAAGTATACATATAAAAATAGGATTCAAGATTCAAAAATATTCTAATAAATGAAGAATACTTTCATTTAAAAATAAGACTATAAATATTAAATAACAAATTTTATTTTAAATTAAAAAAATTTCTAAAATTTAAAATTTTATTTTATCTTAAAAAAATTATAATTATTACTTGTTTCTAAGTTTATCATTTTTATTTGTTTTAAAAAAAAATCTAAATTATAATAAATATAAATTATTAATTAAAAATAAAACCTCTATTCTTTCATCTTTATTTTCTTTTAATTTTATTTAATTTATTGCAAAAACCAAATCCTATCGGATTAAACTCCTAATAAGCTCTCTAATACGTGTCCCTCACTCCCAAACCTCTTCCTCTCTTTCCTTCAAATCCAATCCTAGCCAAACCTCCATGGCCGAACTCAAGAGTTCCTCCCGCTCTCTCATCCTGTCAGCTCTTGGGTTCCACAAGGGACAAGCCCGCATGACCAATACCACTACCAACAGGGATGGGTGTCTACGGCACCACCACAGAGGGTGACCGCTACTTCTCTGCTCTTTCTTTCTCTCTATCTCTTATTTTTCTGTTTTCATTTATATTCTGCTCTTATTTTTGGCCGAATTTTTCTCCTTGTTTGGTTGTTTGTGGGTTTGAGTTTTGAAAGGTGGGATTTTTTTGGGTTTGGGGTTTGTTTCAAATGGCTGTGTGTGTATACTTGTGTTGCATTTGAAATGCAACCTCGTGTGTGAGAAATCTGTGTCCAAGCATCAGCAAGTACGAAACTGACAGGAAAAAAAAAAAAAGACCTTTTCTGTTGAAAAATGCATGCTTGTGTGAATCAAATGATATGAGCATGTTCATCAGGAAAAAAAGAAAAAGGAAATGATATTACCCATCTTGTTGTTCTCTGCTTTTGTTGTTTGTTCTTGTTTGTCATTATCTGCTGCTGTTGTTTGTTGTTGCTGTTGTAGTTGCTGGGATGATGAAAAAGGGATGACTTTAAGGGATCTTTTGGTTTGATGGTAGAAAGGAGGGATCTCTTGGTTTTATGCTTTGGTTCTGTGTCTGGAGTTTTGGAGGTTGTATGGCTGTGTTTTCGGATTTATGAAAGAAAGGAGGGAGCTTTTTGTGTTTGCTGTAGCTTTGGGTTGTGCTGTTTTGTGTTGGTAGTTTTTGGAGTTTTGAGTCAGTGAAAAGGGTTGGATTTTTCTGGGTATTTTTGCGAGGCTTTAGGCAGGTGAAAAAAGATTAAAAGAAGGATTTTTCTGGTGTTTTTGGCTTTGCTTTGGGGATCAAATGGTTGCTGATTTATGCTGGGGAGAATGTGGGAAAAAGAAGGGGGGGGGGGGGGGATCTTTCTTGTGTTATTGGTTCTGTCTTTGGGTTAAGAAAAAGGCTGGATTTTTATGGGTTCTTGGGTTATCTTCTCGGAGCTTTGTAGAGATTGAGGTGATGGAGTTGCCCTGTTGTTATTTTGGTTCCTTTTTGTGAAGGAAGGAGCTGTATTGGAGTTTCGGATGGATGTTTTGGTTGAGGAAGGAGTTGATGTGATGAAAACAGAGGGAAAGACACGGGAGCCCGTGGGAATGGGTAAGGTGGGATTTCTAAGACCAGGGACTTGGATGCCGATCCTTGCGAATAGGAGGATCCTTGTGAATAGGAGAAAGAGTCGTATTTATATGTGATCTCTTAGGATTTTTGAGAAAATGGATAAAAATGGCCAGATCTCATCTTCCGATAAAAATAACACGTGTTACTAGAATATTCTAGCAATTGGAGATCAAAGTCATAAATTACCCATGTAATGGAATAAATTCAATAAATCTTGACATGCTCATTAAATAAAAGAAATTAATTTAATTTTAAAATAAATCACATGCATGATATAATAAAAATAAAAGGACCAAATATGATAAAGTAACTGAACCCGGGTAAAAATAAGACATTTAATTTATGAAAATCAATTAAATTTTTTAATCAATTTGATGCAAAAATCTTAATGGCATGCTTAAATAAAAAGACTCAAATGATATATTTAGTACTAATTTTTCATGGAAATCACACTAAAATTTTAGCATTGTTTCATAAAAATTACATACTTTTCTCACAATTAAAATGCAACATGGGTAATTTCATTTAATCAGTGATATCTCATTTAAATCAAGTCTGATTTTTTTTTTCCCCATGACCAATCAAATTACACGAAATTTCATGGTATTAAATTTAACATCAAAATTAATCTAATCGCATGGTTAGATTTCAATTTAAGCTCAATCAAATTGATAAAATCACAAAGAAAATGAGGTTTAACCATTAAACCCATGCAATCCTTTACTTCAAGGCTAAAACTTCTATCGAAATCTAAAGTCGGACAAAATAGGTTATCAACAAGTACTACACTCCATTCTCAAAAAAAAAAAAAAAAAAAAAAAAAAAAAGGTACTACACTCTAACCTTCCATAGAGAATAGGAATGATTATTCACACACATTTAATGAAAATTTTTTCCTTTTACCGAATAATTATTTTTTATTTATTGGTTAATATTTGAAGCCAAATTAATATTTGCATAGCTAACAGGTAAAGCGATATCTTCATTGATTAAAATTTAGGTTGTTTATTATTATTATTATTTGGGGCATTGTTTTTCTTTGATAAAAAATTACTCTTTATTTATTGGTTAATATTTAGGACCTAATTAATATTTTCACAGGTAAATAGATATCTCTATTGGTTAAAGTTTAGGGTTCTTATTTTGTTTGGGGGCCTTAGGCGCTCGCCTCGCTCGCCTTATTCATTGAACCGACCTTGGTATTGGGTAACCAACTATAGAAGTCATCTTTCTATTACCATTTTTTTTTTTTTTGGTACCAAAATTTCAAAAGTATTTATAAATTGTCAAAATTTAAAATTTTCTCGGCAAGTGTTTTTAAAAATTTAGTAGAAACACTACAAAACAATTGTCAAGGGATGGATCAGTAGATCTTATTCTCTTTGATAAAGCTAAATTGCTAAATGGAAGAAAAAATACCTTGAAATTGAGAAACTCATTCTTGTAAAATTTTCCTTGACATTTTGTTGAGGAGGAAAATCTTTTATCCGTTTCCAATGGGAATAAATAAAAAATTAAAAAAAAATCCTTAATTAAATTGCAACTTACATGTAAGAGCATTCCCTATGAGTTTTTGAAAACCATTATTTTGGAAACTACACCCAAAAAATCATCCTCCAATATTCTTCATTTATGCTTTGTTTAAATGTTTTAAAAAGAGGAGAGTAGAGTAGAGGAAGGAAGAGTAATTCAATTACCTTATTTAAAAGTTTTTTAAGGAAGGAGTGGGAGGGATTTCGAGGGGTTTCAACTACCTCTAACCCGTCATTTTTAATTCCTCCAAAATTAGAGAGATTTGGAAAGAGAATAGAGTATATAAATTATTGACCAAGTAAATTACCTAATTTACCCTTATTATATTAACAAAATTACAATGATTTGTAACGTTTAAAAAAAAAAAAAAAAAAACTGTAACCCACAAATTTCTCTCAAGCTTTCTCAGCTCACACTGGCTCTCTCTCTCTCTCTCATGACTTCTTCACTCTTGGACCATCTTTCACTCTTCTCTCTCATGCCTAGCATTCTCTCACAAAGGTAAACTATGTTTTAATTTCTGTTTCATGGGTTTCTTTTGAGTTGGATCAAATAACTATGTTCTTAAAATTGTGATTTTATTGGGTAATTTCTTATTAATTGTGATTTTATGAGGTAATAACATGTTATTTGCGGGTGGGTTTCGGATATGAGAGCTTTTTTTTCTTAAATTTTAAAGTTTCAAAGCTCATAACGTGTTTGATAAAGTGCTTGAGTGAGTCTAAATTGTGAACTGTATATGGATTTGTGTTTCTTGTTTATTTTTATCTACTTGCAATCCTTTTAGTTCGTGATATATGGATGAACTATGGTTAAACCTAGGTGTTGTGATTGTTTATTTTGTGTAAGTTTGATTTTATGGTCAAGTTTTTTATTATTGGTTTGTGTTTGTGATTTTTATTGGGTAATTTCTTGTTTTTTGTGAATGGGTTTCTAATTAGGTTTTTTTTTTTACTCGAATTTTAAAGTTTCAAAGAGTTGCTCACAATGTGTTTGATAAATTGGTTGTTTGATTGTGTATGATCAAACTCACATGAGTTTGTGCAGCATCTCACTGTGTAGTTGTCTCTCTATTTGTTATTCTTTTCTTCTCCTTCGTTGTTGGCGCCTTTTACGGTAAAGCAATTGCATGTTGGCCAATGGATCCTACTGGGATCGCAATGGGACCACATCAAACATATTTACTACACTCCGAGCTACACCCTTATCTGAATTTCTTCTTTTTTTGGTAGTAACCCTAATCTATATAATTAATGACATATAAAACACAAGCTATTCATATATTACTGTTTTTATTAGAACATGGTTTGTCAATTAGTAATGGTGATACTTTTATTTGTCTTGTAAAGTTGTCGATGCTGGATATAGTACATATTTCACATTTGAGTTTCTTTGATTGTGTGCATATTCTAGCATGTGCACACACACATGCATTGAACATGTCTCTGTGTTTGCATATTGTTTGTTGCTATGAAGTTGGTTCTTTTATTTGATTTGCCTTTGTTAGGATATATGTGTTTCACTTGTTAAGAACATATATCATTCTTTTATGTAATTGGCTAATCCTTTTGACAAAATGCACTTTACTTGTAATTGAGTAGATCTAGGTGTTCTTAATATTTCAAGAAACTGTGTTTCAAGATTAAATGTTGAAGTCATCAAGTCTGTCCAAGAAACAAGCTGAGAAGTGCAAGTTTACCAAAGGTCGACAGCTAGCATGTGTCGAAATTTAAGAAGCGGTTTAGCCTGTGTGCTTGACACCTGCTCGACAGTTGCTTGACACCTCCTATCTATCGAGGTTTAAGAAAGAAACAGAAATTCTGATCTGTTTTCTTGGGATCCGTAAATGTGTCTTTGGGCCTTCTTTTCTCATAACCCTAGACATATAAAATGATTGTTTTAAGTGCCGTCAAAGAGTATACAAGTTGCACAAGTTTTGAGAAAAGTTTGCTTAAGAAAATTGTGATCGGAGACAAAGTTTTTCCCTAGTTCATCATTCTTGAAGAAGTTACTGTGTATGTGCACCATAGGGTTTTGTGACCAAGCATCTTCTTGATCTTCATCGTGTAGATGAACTGAAGAACTTTGCAGAGAACAATCTTCTCTAGTTGGTGATTGAAGTCGTGTATTAGGATCCGCGCTATTGGTTAGTCATGTACTTGAGAGTCATGCATCAAAAGGAGAAATTGTCACTATAAAATAAGTCCAATTTGGTATTGGGGTAAGGTTCAATTGTAGGTTGTTATAAGATACTGGTATTCTTTTACTTGTAACCACTTGTTGTGATAATAGTGGAATTTCGGAAGTGGTGACCTGAAAATCACCCGATGAAATTTTTGCCATATAAGTTTTCCTCGTTCATAAACAAATCACCGTGTCAATTTAATTTTCACTGCATAATTAGTTTAGTTGGTGATTTGTTTGTGCTACCACGCACTTTGTATGTTAATTAACTTAATTAATTCACTTGGTTAATTAATTGGTTAATTTATCATAAGGGGTTAATATGTGTTTGGCCTATTAAGTGGTATCAGAGCAAGCACAATCTGATTAATTTTAATCTTTGTTGTGTTGATCCATTGACCCATGTTTGTCATGGATAGAGAAAAGTCATTAATTATACCTCCTTTATTTAATGGCACTAACTATGCATACTAGAAAATACGCATGAGAGCTTTTTTTACAGTATTTAGATAAGAAGGTGTGGCGAGCTGCAGAGATTGGCTGGACCAAGCCAAAAGAAGCGCTGGCTGATTAGGATGAAGCCAAGATCAAGGTAGTAAACTTTAACAGTAAGGCATTGAATGCTTTATTCAGTGCAGTCACCAATGAGGAGTTCAAGAAGATATCCTCCATTGAAACTGCTAAGGAAGCGTGGACCATCCTCCAGACAACCTATGAGAGAACAAAGGCTGTCAAGGATTCAAAATTTCAAAGGCTCACTACAAGTTTTGAAGAAATAAAGATGGAGGAGGATGAATCATTTGATGAGTTCTTTGCCAAGTTTAAGGATATAGTGAACTCAACTTTCAATCTTGGGGAAACCATTCTTGAACCTAAGATTGTGAGAAAGGTGCTCAGATCTCTACCCAAGAGATTTCATGCCAAGATTATGGCGATCAAGGAATCAAAGGATATTGACAAGATTCCTTTGACTGAGCTGGTTAGAAACTTGCAGACCTATGAGCTAGGGTTAACAAGAATTGGCAAGTCGAGTAAGGGCAAGAGCATGGCTTTGAAGACCAAGAGCAGTAACACTGATGAGCCTTCAGATGATGAGGATTCTAAAATGAAGTCCTATATTACAAGGCAATTCAAGAAGTTCATGAAGAATGCCAATAGGAAGGGCTTCGACAAGGATCGCAGGCAATCCAATTCTTCTCAGCTCAAGAGCCAAGATAAAGGGAAGAATGATGCAAAGGATGGCGGTCAGTACACTGTTCCCGCAAGACCTAAGTGCTTTGGGTGTCATGGCTTCGGACACATGGAGCAAGAGTGTCCTACATATCTCAAGAGCACTGGGAAGAGCAAGGCACTTGTTGCAACCTTGAGTGACATTGAGCCTGAGGATGATTCCAACAATGAGGATGACAGAATTTTGAATGCCTTCATTGCTACAGTCAATCCTACTAAAAGGATTGTTGAAGACGTGGACGAAGAAGAATAATTGGTGGATTCTAAGTGTGAGAAGATGGATGATCAAGATGATAGCCATACTACCTATGAGAAACTATACAAGCTGTTTGAGCAACACGAGAAACTCTATAGGCTAGCCACCAAGAAACTTAGTGATGTGGAACTTGACTGTGAAGAGTTGTCCACAAAGTTTGATGAGACTAATCAAACAATTAGAACACTGAGGTTTGAGAACAATTTTTTGGCTGAGAAGACCAAGAAGCTTGAAGTAGAGCTGTTTCAAGTCAGAGCTCAATTGGAGAGGACTTCAAGTGCGAAACTTGACGAGATGCTCAACATTAAGAAATCTGCTTCGGATCGAACAGGTTTAGGGTATGGTCTTTCCTTCTCTAATATTGCTTCTACTAGTAATATTGTTTTTGTTCCTTCTGCAAATAATGTTGAAATTGAGAACAATGATGTTAAAACTGAATTAGCTAGTGAGAACTTAGATAAGGGTAAATGTATCTTAGAAGCACCTCCTAAGCAAGATAAGAAAGATGTTAAAAACCCTAGGGCTAAGAAAGCTAACTCTCAAAAGCCTAAAACAGAAGAAGCAGCATCTCCGTCATCATTGTGGTGTTGTCGGTCATACTCGACCAAATTGCTATAAGTGGTTAGCCCCTCAACAGAGCAACGACATGATATCATATGGAAGCCAGAATCAACTTCAATCCTTTCTTGCTCCTCTTGGAGATCTTTTCAAAACCCTCATGTTCCTTTTGAATTTGAACGGTTTCAATTCTTCCCCCTCATTGCTGGCTCAAGGGTTTAATCAATGAAAAAGGTTCTTCCAAGGTGTGGAAGGAAAAGGGTTTCAAGTGATTCCATCACTTTCTTCTCTTTCGTCGTGGTTTTTTTGTTTTTGTTTTTGTTTTTGTTTTTGCATAACTTATGTGTTTTGTTTTACTGTTTTGAGTCAGTCTAGTTTTATGCTTTGCTTTGCTTAACATGTTTTTGTTTGTTTATTTTCAATTTTGCTTATTTTTGTTTTTCATATAAAAATAAATATATAAATAATTGAAAAATAAAAAAAAATACAAAAACAATGTGTGTTTTGTGTACATTGGTACTTGGGTGCCTTGGATGGCCATTGAAACAAAGTTTTCTAAACTTTGTATCTCTTGTAGCTTAGATGAGCATCTCTATGCACAACTAAGCAAGTGAGCTTTGTGGCTCTTGTTTTTGATGAGTAAGATTAAGTTATTTCTTGTACTTAACACTCGTATCACTCTTTTTGATGCGTAGGACTAGAAAATTCTAAGAGAAATGCATAAATAACCATCTCACCACTGTTATCCACCAATCATGAAAGACATCTATATGTTTCGGCATAGCAAAAGTGCGATGTTAAGGACATTTGTGTGCTTCGGCATAGCAAAATTGGAATGTCAATTATCATTGGGTATTTCTTTTCTGTCTCTTATATGCCCATGCATGATATGCTAAATAAAAGAAAAAAATATGCAAAGAAAAATAAAAAGTAAAAAGATCAAAAATACTTTAAATATGATTGCAAGCGTGTATTCTAGGAGATGTGAGAGTTACATGATGTACCTCGAAGGTGATAGTCCTCATCAAACAGTTATGATTGTGTGTGAGTTAAAGTGATTTTCTCATATCTCAAATCGTCATAACATGTATACACTTATGCAATCTTGCGATATTTTTCACACACAACACGAAATATTCTTAGCTAATCTTGATACATGTGCAAGTATAATATGATTTGGCCATCACAAGGTTTTACATGTGTTAATGTATGCTCACTAAACTGTCTTGATTTGTTTTTGAAATATAAAATTGGTTAGATTTGTTTAGTGTGTGTGTGTGTGTGTGTGTGTTTTTGGGGGATCCATGTGCTTAAAATTGTTATTGAGAGATGTTTTTGAGAGCTTAATATGTTGGTTGGATCATTTGTTGGGTTGCATACTTGATTGCATTCATGTCTGTGTTTTTCTCTTCTCGAAAAACTATTTTTAAAAGTAATCTCGACAGCTCCTCGACACTTCCTTGACACCTGGCTATCTGTCGAGCTCCTCAGCTTTTTCTTATAACAATCTTGACACTTCCTCGACAGCTAGGTGGATTGATCGAGAAAGTATAGCTTCTCGACAGCTGGTGGATCAATTGAGCTTCTATTCTTGTGTCTTTGCTTTGTTCCTAAACCATTTCTCAATAGCTTCATCTGTCGATGTTGTTTTTCTTAACACCTTTCTCGACATATGGCTTGACACCTCTTGAAACCTCTGTCTGTCGAGATTTACTAAACCTCTATATAAAGGTTTAGTGCAATCCAGTTCTTCATTTCTCTCGATCTTTCTCTTGATACCTCTGTCTTTTCTCCTCCCAAACCTCTCTCAATCACTCCAAATCCTTTCGTCAAGGTTTCTTCAAGCTTTTTTAAGTTTTCCTTCACTTGGTAAGCTTATTATCTCTCATCTTCATGCATTTTCATGTTTTGAAACCTAGGTTTTGGGGTTTTTTGAAAAATTTTGGGGTTTTTCAAAATTGATGAGTTATTGTTGCAATTTTGGGATGAGTTTTTGTTTTAATGAGTTTAAAATCTCATGCATTGCATCACGTTAGCATTATAACAGTATTATCATGCATTTAGATATGTGCAAGTTAAGTGTGTGGTGGTAGGATTAGATTGGGCTGAGCCCATGATGAATTTTCTTTTGCATATCACATGTTCATGTATTTTCCATGCATATGTACTCTCTTTTCAATATACTTGCTGTATTTGAATTGTTTTGGAGCTTTTCTAATTGTCTCTCTCTCTCTCTCCCTCTCTTTTTGTTTACATTAGTCATGTCTATGGCACCTAAGCGTAAATTTGCTCTATCTCGAAACCCTCTTCATTCTTGGGCATCGTCTTCATCTAATCCTACTTCTTCTAATATTTGGTTCCGTGATGAGGATGCCCGAAAGGCTTTCTTGGAGAACTTTTCCAGATGAGGCATTCATTTGGAACGCCAAGTCATTCTGGTGGACTTCGCTGACACTGACCTTTCCAATGTCATTCACAGTCCAAGATGGGATTCATTGTGTGATGTCCCGGTCACCTGTCTTCTCGTGCTTATCCAAGAGTTTTACTCCAACATGCATGGGATTAATCGTTCAGTACCACATTTCTTCACTCGCGTTCGAGATATGCGCATTTCTGTCACACCGTAGCTTGTTAAGGATGTACTTCGGGTTCCTAGGGTAGAGTTTCCTGACTATCTTAGTTGTGAGCATCTGAGGACTGTGTCCAAGGATGAGCTTATGTTAGCTTTCTATAAGCGCCCTTTTGATTGGGGTGAGTGACAATTTACACCATGTCGGCCTTTTGCTAAAGGTCCTAGGTTCTTAAACATGGTGATGACTTTTGTTTTGCATCCACTATCTCATTATAACTCTATTACAGAGCCTCGTACTTGGTTTTTGTTATCACTTCTTGAGCATCTTACTATAAATTTCCCTTCTCATTTCATTTTTTCTATTATAAATGTTCATCTAGATTCGGTGTCTTGTGATAAGTTTATCTTTTATTTCGCTATCACAAGGATTTTACACCATTTTTTTGTCCCTTTTTCGGTGTCCGACAATTTCACTTTCATGTGTGCCATAGATGCCGCTAGTGTAAAACGTAGTGAGGCATAGTTTCGGTCACGGCAGTTAGATTCAGCAGCTCCTCCCTCCCATTCAATTCCTTCATCTTGATCTGCTCCATCTACATCCGCCCTCTCCTCTTCCATGGGTGATGTGACTTTAGAAGACATCATGGTGTAGCTTTAGCGCATGAATGCTCGCCTTGATATATTTTCTATTGAGTTGTATCAGGTGAACGTTCGTGTTGGCCATATTGCTAGGCGGCAGGCAACTATAGGTGGTTTCTCTTCTAAGGCTTCTCCACCTCCTCTAGTGGCTTCTGATTCTGTAGTTGAGGGTGATGATGATGATGGTGATGATGATGATGCTTTTGATGATGATGATGGAGATACTAGCTTTATCGATGAGATGTCTACTTGACACTTTACCCTTTGTCACTCGTGACAAAAAGGGGGAGTAGTTTTAGGATATAAGAGTAATCATTCTTAGGAGGAGAGTTAGTATATGACCATTTTGTTAGGGGGAGTGTTGATATGAGAGATGTAGTGAGGACGTTATGTATCTTTTCTTTTCTTTCTTTTATAGATACATTGTTCTTGTACATTAGGTCTTGTAACCATTTATTGACATACATTGTACTTTTCTTCTCTATATGTTGATATATATTTTCTTTCACCTAACTCTTTCCAGTGTTGTTTCTTTTCTCTCTTTATACACATGCTTTTGATTAATTGTACGTAATCTATTATTTCTATTTCACACAAAGATGTCTTGATGAGTTTTGTTTAAAGTGTTTCAGAAATACAGGTTGTTAAAGTCTACTTGCCATAAACTCTCTACTTGCAAATTTTTTCAAGAGTTTGTGTTAGGATAGATTTTATTGTATTCAACAAGTGAATATGAGTTGAGTGATTTATGACTTCTTTCATATGTTCATTTGTTTGTTGTGGTTTTGTCACGGATTGCCAAAGGGGGAGATTGTTAGGACATATGTGTTTCACTTGTTAAAAATATATGTTATTTTTTTATATAATTGGCTAATACTTTTGACAAAACACACTTTACTTGTAATTTGGTAGATCTAGGTGTTCTTAATACTTCAAGAAACTATGTTTCAAGATCAAGTGTTGAAGTTATCAAGTCTATTCAAGAAACAATCTAAGAAGTGCAAGTTTACTAAAACTCGACAGCTAGTATGTGTCGAAGCATCTTCTTGATCTTCATCATGTGGATGAACTGAAAAATTTTGCAGTCAACAATCTTCTCTAATTGGTGATTGAAGTTGTATACTAGGATCCGCGCAATTGGTTAGTCACATACTTGGGAGCCGTGCAACAAAAGGAGAAATTGTCACTACAGAATAAGTCTAATTGGGTATTGGGGTAAGGGTTCAATTGTAGGTTGGTATAAGGTACTGTGATTCATTTACTTGTAACGACTTGTTGTGATAATAGTGGAATTTCGAGAGTGGTGACTTGAAAATCACCTGGTGGGGTTTTTGCAATGTAGGTTTTCCTTATTCGTAAACAAATCACTGTGTCAATTTAATTTCCGCTACATAATTAGTTTAGTCGGTGATTTGTTTGTGTTGCCACGCACTTTGTATGTTAATTAACTTAATTAATTCACTTGACTAATTAATTGGTTAATTTATCACAAGGGGTCAATACGCGTTTGGCCTATCAGCCTTGACATTCTTTATTTTCCGTGGGGGAAGAATATCCCAATCTACATTCATGCTTCCAGAATCTCTCTCCCGATTGTCAATCAGGATGCTATATGTTGCATCAGGCCTAAGAATAAATGTGTAGAAATGAGTAAGCTTGTCTGTTTCATATTCTAAATCCTTCTTGATGGGGTAATTTTGGCCTTGGTAGGAGAGTATAACATGAAGCTTCTTTGTTTGTGTGCCACATATATCCGGTCCGAATATTAAACTACACCAAGAAAACGGAAACAGGAATATCAGAGACAAGAAAAAGGGAAAGAATATATTAATACACTAGTAGTTCCCTTAATAAGAGCAACCAGTGGTTGAAGAATATTTCCGTTCATATTTTAGATATGGTGTGATATTAGGCTTGAACTCATTCAATTAAAAGGAAAAAAGGCAGACTTAAAAATGGGTAAAGAATATGTATTATTTTAAACTAGTCGCTAACTCGTACGATGCACGGGATTGTTTTAAATCAAATGTTAACATGTTCAGGTTTAAACATTTCTCAAATTTCAATTATTGAAAACTAAATTGGCTATAATATAAGATGAAACATGAAATATTATGAAGTAATATTAAAAATGAGATAAATACAAATATTATGAAGTAATATATTACAATAATCATAATGTGCTCCTACATTTGGTTTAATAAGTATTTCAAAAGAACCAATAAATAGAATAAATATACAATTGTATCTTCAAGCTTTATCCAATGCTTTTCAAGAATGTATTTCCTCCCTTTCTTAGGCTCTTCTCTTTTCTCAACTTCTTCAAGCTACTTAATTTTTGCCAAATTAGTATCAAGTATAACACCAAATTATACCAATTCATCAAAGATTTACAATGTAAAACCAAACACTCTTAATGTCAATAAATTTCATAATAACCCCACCACAATTTATTCTACAATTTGACATCCAATTGTCTTTTAATAGCATCCAATGATTCATTTTATATTAATAATTGATGAAAATTTTTAAATAATAATAATTTATATCAATACCTATAAGCTCCTTCAACAAAATCACCAAGCAAGTCCAGTTGCTTCCACTAACAGTACTAAATAGAGCCTATAAAATTGTATAGAAACACAAAAAAGAACGGAACAGAATTTTTAAGCCAACAAATAACCAAAAAAAAACAAAAAACTCTTATCTCTACCTTTCAATAGCAACCATCATAAAAGGATTGAAGAAAAAAGAATTAAAAGTAAACTACAATATTAGGTAGTCAGTTGAATGAATTAAACCCTTAAAAAAGGTGTGTACACAACATGTATTCCTTCTCCTCATTCATAAATGGATTTCTTTTATGTCCACGTCCAATTAATTACATGACCTAGCCAGCAGAAAGAATTATTTCTAATAGTACTGAATAGACAATCACTTTTAAGTGAATGCATTAACACCAATCACAATTTTACATGAAATTTATAGTAATACCTGTAAGCTTCTTTAGCAAAACCTGACATTTATCAAAATTCATCATCTACCACTATAAATTGATGCAAGAAGGTCACTCCTAATAATAAATGATTTCTAAACATCATAACATAATGAAAACGATAAATGTAAGAATCTATAGAATAACACATAGGAATGTAATGAAAACAATTAAAGTAAATTTACATATGGTTTATCATATTTGTGGTTTTCTTACTAAGTCTTAGTGATACCCATCGAGAAGCTTCAAACAGGGCCAAAAAAAAAAAAAAACTTTTCTTTTAAAGATATATAGATAATATGTCATACAGTATTAATTGATTTGTGGTAAATTATGATGAAAAAAGCTTCAAGGCCCTAATATTTATAATTCACTTAAGTCAAAAAGTAAATTCCCAAAGTCATAATCTATTTATTCTAAAGACAACCACACAAAAATACATGTAAACACCAACAATTCTATATAAACAAAATTAAAACTCAAAGAAATAAAAATTGAAAGAAGAAGATGAAGAATAAGAAATATTAGAAGAAATTCTTACCCCAAAATTCTCAGCCGCAAGTTCATGTTGTCTTTCCCACCATGCCTTTAGCTTTTGCACATCATTTACAAAACTCACTCTAACTTGAAACACCTAAGCAATCCCAACCAAAATGAAAATATCACCCATTGAAAAGCCATAAAAGAGTCAAAGTTTACACATATAAATAGAGAAAAAAAGACAAACTTTACATACATACACATATACATGGAGAAAGACAGAGACCTTGCAGGTAGTGTAAATATCAATGGCTTGAACTGAGAATTGAAAGGGGCTGTACAAAGGTCTAAAATAGGTGGACAACCTAGGTGCTTTGGTTAGGATATTGAACAGTATTACCGCTACAGTGGACAAAATCAGCAAAAAAAATCAAGGTAACTCATCATATTCTAATAATTACGAAAATCCTTGTAGTAAACAAAAAAAATATCATGTTGTATTGGCATGAAAAAAAAAAAAAAAAAATCCAAATGAAAATAGAGGATTTCCATAAAATAAACATAAAAAAATTTCCAAGCTATTTTTTTTTTTATTTTGACTTCACTCAGACAATTGTCCAGCACATCGGGTGATGCTTTAAAGAAAGGACACTGTGCAATTCAGCTTGATCCAAAATCTACCAACTAAAAAGGGCAACTGATGATATAAACTATACAATATTTTTAAATAACAAATCACAACACAGATGGGAACATAAAAATTCAATGCGCCGAATAATTTGAATTATCTAAACCCTCTACATCTAAACCCATCAATCTATGAATTCAATTATAATTCACCCATGATCCAATTCTACGCATCATGTATGAATATAATAATAATAGCAAAGTAATGTAAATCCAGAAACAATAACCAAAAATTAAAGAAAGAATCTTCCACCTCTTGAGGAAGAAGCCCAAGTTTGAAAACCCACTAAAGTGTTTGACTTCTACCACAATAAGATATAAAGCAGAAGAAACCATAGCCCCCAAAGTAAATACAATCATTCAGCCATAACAACCCAAAACACCAAAAGTAAATAATAACAGGGCAGGACATTGGAGAAGAAGCTTAAGTCTACAACCAAACAAAGAATCAAACAAAATCCCTCAAAAAATCTATTTGGGTTTCTCATAAATGACCCTAAAAGCCCAATCTTTATGACCAATCTTGAACCTACAACAATACTCCATGACTCATGGCTTCTTTGCTTAGTTTGTGGGTTTTTAGGATTGTGAGAAACCAATCAGCAAAAGGAAAAAGTAGACTTACAATTATGAAAAAAAATTAAGAACCAAGGGAGTTATACACAATAGCCATACCCTCTGCCACGGCTGGGACAGTGGTTTGTTTGGTGATGCCTTCTTTCTATCTCAGACTTGATAGTGTGGGGATGACTTGGGTTTTAGGGAAGGAGAAGGTAGAGAATAGAGGAAAGAAAGGAATGGCAGAGCTTGGGTCTGTGTTTTGGAGGAAGGATAAGGCAGAGGTGCAGAGCGTAGGTTAGGGTTTTCAAATATATATTTGCATTTATGGGGTTTTAGAATTTTTTTTTTGGTTGGGTTTACGTTTTTTTTTTTCTTTTTTAATACTGTGCTGATGTGGAAAATTATGAAAGTTTCAAAAGTTTCGGTTTCATATATATATATATATATATTGATGGTATCTTCCAGGCCTCTCTCAAATATCTCAGAAAATTCTTTATAGGTTAATTCATCAAAGATACTTGCCATCATCTTGCAAAAATTTAAAAGTCAGAGTTTCAATCCCCTGAACTTGCATATGTTCATATTCCCTTACAAGCGAATTCATGAGTGAATAAAAGAAAATCATGCATGAATAAAAGAAAATCATGCATGACTGTCTCCCCTATTTTTATTTTTTATTTTGGTGGTGAAAAGCCTTGAAACAGTCTCCTACACACCACCTCCATTAACACAATCACTCAAAGTAACTTATGGATGTGTTTACCAGACCTTTGGGTGAAGACAATTTTCATTTGATTTGTCTTATGGATGCTCAAAGAAACTTCATACATTAAGCATGTATGAAGTTGGTTCTTTTATTTGATTTGTCTTATTAAGGTCATTTCATTATACTAATACAATTCTTATTTTGTTGTCATTTTTTAACAGGTTAAACCTAAAGCAAAAGAGCTTAAGAACAAACCAATTCCAAACTATGACAAATTGGTTGAGCTTTATGGAAAAGAGAGAGCAACTGGGGAACAATCTGACCTGCCTAGTTTCTCAAACATAATATATTTAACAAGGGCTGTCAGAAAGCACTGGCGCTTAGTAGCAAATTTTTAGTTGCTAAGAGGAAAGATTAGGATTTCAGTTAATAAGAAGAACAGAGAAGTGGAAGAATTATCTAGGATAGAGGATGTTATGGTTATGATGGAGGCTTGGCTGAGAAAACTCGGATGATTGATCACATTGTAAGCATTAGAGGTGAAAAGAAATTGTTTAGAATAAGAGGTATAACACAAATGTGGCATTAATTACTAAACATTGTTAATGTTACAAATGTGGCATTGGTTCCTAAACGGATAAGTATGGTCATGAAAAAAAAATGTTTCAGTGTGTGACAATCTGCATTTTTTGAGAAATTATAAAATTATTTTCATTTGCTTTGGTTGAAATTTGTGTGCTATTGCTTAATAGTTAGCAAGGATATGCTCTTGAGAATTTTGGGTTGCTTTCTTTTCTGATCAGTAAGTGGGCAAACACTTGAGTTTAAATTACATAGTAGGATCTTATTTTTTGAGTTAATTCATAGAGTCACTCTCCCTAACTTTTTTGTTAATTTGGGTCTTAATTCTTCTCTGAATCCTCAAAAAATTAAATTCACGTACTAAGTAAAATAATAAAAAATAATAATAAATGAAAGAAACACTCAAAATTCAATATTTTATTGATTTTTTCTTTAAACAAACAATCCAAACATTTTTTTTTTCTTATTTTAATTATTATCAATTAAGGATGGTTTTTTTTAGTATAGTAAAAAAGGAAAAAAAAAAAAAAATCATAGACCAATGTTGATTATTTAATTCACATCAGGAAAAAAAAAATTATCAAAAACAAATATTACATGTTATAGTTGTAGGGGCATTGGGCCCCGGAGCCCATTATTGGTGTATATAACGGACCTACGGCCTAAGCCAAGGATTGAAGGCGTTTGAGACGGGGGGTGGTAAACGTTGTTAAAAGAGCCCATGTTGGCAAATAGAGAGGTTAGTTTAGATCATAATGGCCTAGGGGGTTGTGCCGAGGATAACAGCCTCCTCGACTAACCGAGGTTGTGGTCCGTAGAGATGGTCTGCCAATTAGGGGAACGTCACAAAAACACTCAGTTAATACGGATAAGCACTGCGAGAGCTTGAGACAGGGAAGTGTCCTAAAATATCTAAGAAAATAGCTGCTACCTCCGCATTAAATGCACTACAACTAACTCTCTGGCCGCATTAATGTGGAGGTGATACCTAAACAGTGGATTTCAGCCTTACAGCTACTACATGAAGACTTATGGGAAGTACTGATGGGACAAGTATCAACACCAACCATCTGGCATGCACATGGAAGGTAGGGATGAAGAGGAAAGAGAGTATAAAAGAAGGAGGGGGCAATGAGATTAAAGGATCAAAAAAATGAAGAAAGAAACATTGTAGTAATTTGGAACCATAATTGTAACCATATTTGAGAGCATTATATTAGAACCAATCTCTTCGGACTTTGGCGAGGACATTTTTTCTTTTGTTCAAACTTGTATATTCGCACTCTCTTGTCGCCAGCCTACTTAACTTGTTGTTTGATTAACTAAAACCCAGTTTTTTAACCCATTCTTTACAAATTCATTGTTTTGGGCTTTTTTAGGCCTAAGTCCATTCATATTTTGGGCTAGGAATTCAAATATGGTCCTTACAATTAGTGCAATTTGTGGGAATTACTAGTATTATAGTGAATTCAACTTTCAACGATGGTAGGTTCTAGTCCACACTAGGTGGAATCTATAGGTTCATAGCGTCAAGATCACTCTCAAGATCTTGAACGAAAGAGGGACTGGGAGGAAAATGTACATACTACCCATGCCAGTAAGATCTAGTCTCGGGGTAAATGCCACGTCTCTCATGAGGAGAATGCCAGAAACATGCAGAAGGAGATTGATCACCTTAAGAGAAGCTTGCATCATGAACGGTGAAAGCGGGCTCCATCCAATTCTGTCTTCTCTTTTGATGGTGAAAAGGATGGTAGCTATAGGCGCAGATCAAGAACTCCCCCTAGCGAGTCTTTCTCATATGATGATGACTATCATCATGAGTGCAGAAACAAAATTTCTTCTTTGGTAGGCTTGGGAAACGACGCCATGAGTAAAGCACTCAACCGAATTTTTAGGTCACCTTTCACGCGTTGGATTAAGGGAGGGAGACTTCCTCGGCGGTTTATGCAACCTACGTTTGCCATGTACAATGGTAGAACAGACCTTATGGAGCATGTCAACCACTTCAACCAAAGGATGGCCGTACACTCTAAGAACATGCCCTTGATGTGCAAGGTATTTCCATCCAGTTTAGGGCCTGTGGCAATGAGGTGGTTTGATGGTTTAAGGGCAGGTTCCATTGATTCCTTCAAGGAACTTACTCAAGCATTTGGATCCTGCTTTATTACGTGTAGTAGGGTCCCTCAGCCTTTAGCTTCCTTATTGTCTTTGTCCATGAGGGAAGGAGAAACCCTAAAAACATATTCGGACAGATATTGGGAGATGTTCAACGAAATAGATGGTGATTTTGACCATATAGCCATTAGTACTTTCAAGCTCGGCCTACTTGCCAAGCATGGCTTAAGGAAATCTCTTACTAGGAAACCTGTTACTAGTATACGCCAACTCATGGATTGGATTGACAAGTATAAGAGGGTTGAAGAAGGCCAGTAGTAAGACAAGGGAAAGGGCAAGGTTATCCTTTAAGAGATGAGGGATTTCAGGTCGGACTGTGGCAATGGGGTGGTTTGATGGTTTGAGGGCAAGTTCCATGGATTCCTTCAAGGAACTTACTCAAGCATTTGGATCCTGCTTTATTACGTGTAGTAGGATCCCTTAGCCTTTAGCTTCCTTGTTGTCTTTGTCCATGAGGGAAGGAGAAACCCTGAAAACATATTCGGACAGATATTGGGAGATGTTCAACGAAATAGATGGTGATTATGACGATGTAGCCATTAGTACTTTCAAGCTTGGCCTACTTGCCAAGCATGGCTTAAGGAAATATTTGATTGGAAAACTTGTTACTAGTATACACCAACTCATGGATCGGATTGACAGTATAAGAGGGTTAAAGAAGGCTAGTAGCAAGACAAGGGAAAGGGCAAGATTATCCTTCAAGAGATGAGGGATTTCAGGTC
Source organism: Quercus suber (assembly GCF_002906115.3). Lineage (NCBI taxonomy): Eukaryota > Viridiplantae > Streptophyta > Magnoliopsida > Fagales > Fagaceae > Quercus > Quercus suber. Next base: position 320,431 of record NW_027069694.1, on the reverse strand, counting down.
AGACTGCTACAACAATAACAGACCCCGAAGGGATTTTTCTGGGCAACCTGAGCCTGCAACTCCTCAAGTGGTAAACACTGTATTTTCGAGAATCGGTGCATCAAGTTTTAGAGAAGATCAAGAATGAGCCATACTTCAAATGGCCGAACAAGATAAGTGGAGGCCCTTTGAGGTGCAACCAAAGCCTTCATTGCCAATACCACCAAGAGCAGGGACATACCACCGAAGACTGCCAAACATTATGGAACTATCTAGAGCAACTGGTTAAAGAGGAAAGGTTGCAATAATTTATGTACCAACCCAACGGACAAGAAGACCAATTAAGGTTAGGGGCTTAGGGGAATGCTCCTTCAAGGCCCCCATTAGGTACAATCAATGTTATCTTTATTGCACTTAGGAGAATTGGTTCTCATCCTTCTAGGGTAATGTCCGTAGCTAGACCACCAACTGAGGACTCTGATCCTGAGCCGAAGAGAGCTAGATTGGAAATCCGACCTTCATTGAGTTTCTTGGACGAAGACAAAATTAGAACCATTTAACCGTATGATGATGCTTTGGTAGTCACCCTCAGAGTTGGGGGGCATGATATGAAGAGAGTTATGGTGGACCAGGGCAAATGTGTAGAAATCATGTACCCTGACTTGTATAGAGGACTGAACTTAAAACTTGAAGATCTGACAGCCTATGATTCGCTTTTGATAAGTTTTGATAGGAAGGTTGTTATCCCAAAGGGCCAAATTAGGTTACCTGTAATGGCAGGCTCAAAGGTAGTGGAAGTGGATTTCATAGTGATGGATGCGTACTCCCCCTACATAGCCATTGTGGCTAGACCCTGGCTTCATACCCTAAGTGCTGTTTCTTCAACTCTGAATCAGAAGGTGAGGTATTTGTCAGGAGACAATATTGAGGAGCTGATAGGAAACCAATCCATGGCTAGGCAGTGCTTTGTGTCTATAATTTTGCATCAGCCAGCAGTTGAGTCCTCGATCTCGGTTAAGGAAAGCTTATAGCAGTCAAAGTCTCTGGAATTTCCTGCGAAGGGGCCAACCGAGGATGCCAAATGTGAAGATTTGGAGAAGTTTGCCGTAGGTGACGATCCAGAGAAGTTTTTTCAGGTTGGAGCTTAGCTACCACTTTAGGAGAGAAAGGAGTTGGTGGAATTTCTCAAAAGGAACATTGATGTATTCGCATGGAATGCTTTCGAAGCACTAGGGGTAGACTCAAGCTTCATCTGCTATCATTTGAATGTCAATCCATTTGTCACCCCTAAGAAGCAACCACCTCGACATTCATCCAAGGAACACTCTGATGCTGTCAAGGATGAGGTGATGAAACTTAAGCAGGCTGGGGCTATTAAAGAGGTTTTTTACCATGAATGGCTGGCTAACATAGTAATGGTAAAGAAGAAGACTGGGAAGTGGCGCGTATGTGTAGATTTTATAGACTTGAACAAAGCCTACTCGAAGGACCCTTTCCCTATTCGTTGGATTAACTAGCTGGTGGACGTAACTGTGGGCTATCCTCAGATGAGCTTTTTAGATGCCTTTCAAGGTTATCATCAGATACCTTTAGCCTTGGATGACCAAGAGAGGATAGCTTTTGTCACTCTTATTAGAAATTACCATTACAAGGTGATGCCCTTTGGTTTGAAGAATGCAGGGGCTACCTACCAAAGGATGATGACCAGGATGTTTGAGCCACAGTTAGGAAAAAACATTGAAATTTATATTGATGAGTGGTGCAGAGCAAGGCAGAGTCCAAGCATGTTAGTGACCTCAGAGATATTTTTGCTATCTTGAGGAAACATAAGCTATAATTTAACGCTTCTAAGTGTTCTTTTGGTGTTGAATCAGGCAAGTTCTTAGGCTACATGGTCACAAATTGTGGAATTGAAGTCAATCTCGACCAAATTAAGGTGATCAATAATCTGCAATCACTTTGGAATCCCAAAGAGGTCTAGAAGCTTACGAGGATGGCCGCTGCTCTAAATCGATTCATCTCTCGGTTGGTAGACAAGTGTAGGCCTTTCTTTCAATTTTTGAACAAGTGGAAGGGGTTTGAATGGACCAAGGAGTGTGTCCTGGCTTTCCAATAGTTGAAAGAGTATCTGTCTCGGCCACCCATCATGTCCAAATCTGAGGTGGATGAGGTTTTGTTTGCCTATATTGCAGTGGCCTCCCACGCGATGAGTTTGGTACTAATAAGGGTTGATAGTGGTGTATAGAGGTCGGTTTATTATGTGAGCAAATCACTACATGAGGCCGAGGTTCGTTACTTACCATTGGAGAGGGCCATTCTAGCCGTGGTGCATGCTAAGCGTAAGCTTCTCTACTATTTTAAGTCACACATGGTTGTTGTTCTAACCAAACTCCCATTCAGATCTCTACTTCAGAGTGCGGATTACACAGGGAGAATCGCAAAGTGGGGCACGATTCTAGGAGTTTTTGATATTAAATACATGCCTCGCACCTTTATTAAGGATCAGGTCCTTGCTGATTTGGTGGCTAAGTTTACTGAAACCCCAGTAGAAGAGAGGGTAGGGGAGAAGAATATGTATGGAAAATCGGTTGGAGTAATCTCCATATAAGAACCTCTATCCTGGAAGGTCTATGTTGATGGTATAGCTAATTATAGAGGATTTGGAATGGGGCTGGTGATGATATCTCCAGAGAGGATCACAATTGAGAAATCCCTGAGATTAGGCTTCTCAGCCACAAACAATGAAGTTGAGTATGAAGCTCTGCTGGTAAGGATGACCATGGTTCAGAAAATGGGTGGAAAAGCAATGAAGGTATTTTCTGATTCAAGGTTGGTCGTGGGCCAAGTCCAAGGAGAGTTAGAAGCCAGAGATCCTAGGATACAAGAATACTTAAGCCAAGTTAGACATTTACAATCTGGGTTTGAGTCTTTTGATTTATCATAAGTTCCTAGAAATAAAAATACACATGCGAACTCTCTTGCCACACTGGCAACCTTTTCGGCACAAAGTTTACCTCGGGTGATCCTCGTGGAAGACTTATGTAAACCTATGGAGATAAGAGGAAATATGACTCATGTTTATCAAATAAGGGTGGGTCCTAGTTCAATGGACTTTATTGTACTAATCCTTAAGGAAGATGTCTTGCCTGAGGATAAGTCAGAGGTTGACAAGGTTCGAAGGGAGGCTTATCGATTTTTGCTTTTTGAGGACCAAAAGTTGTATAAGAGATCCTTTTTTGGCCCATATCTGCTGTGCATACACCCGAAGCAATTGAGCTAATCTTGGAAGAATTGCATGAAAGAATTTGTGGAAGCCACACCGGGGGCAGATCTTTATCACACAGGGCCCTCACATAAGGCTATTGGTGGCCAAATACACAGAAAGAAGCACAAGACTATGTGAAGAAGTGTAACTAGTGCAAGAGGTTTGCCCCAAACATTCACTAACCTGGGGGGGGGGGGTCCTTAATCCTTTGTCTAGTCCTTGGCCTTTTGCTCAATGAGGCTTGGATATTGTAGGACCTTTTCCTAAGGTAGTGGGGAATAAGAGGTATCTGTTGGTCGGCACAGATTATTTCACCAAGTGGGTTGAAGTTGAACCACTAGCGAATATTAGGGACTTGGATGCCAAGAAATTCATTTGGAAAAATATTGTCACACGGTTTGAAATCCCTCGTACCTTCATCTTGGACAACAGATTGCAGTTTGATAACAAGACATTCAGGAGATACTGCTGTGACCTGGGCATAACAAATAAGTATTCCACCCTGGCATATCCCCAAGGGAATGGATAGGCTGAAGCTGTCAATAAGGTCATGGGCTTAAAAAGAGATTGGACGATGCAAAGAGAAAATGGATGGAAGAGTTGCCACATGTTCTCTGGACATACCAGACTACACCTCGTAGATTCATTGAGGAGACGCCATTCTCAATGACTTATGGGGCCGAGGCTGTCATTCCCCTAGAGATTGGGTTCCCAATGATGAAAACGAGTTCCTTCACTTCGGATAGCAATGATGGTCTATTGGAGAAGAGCTTAGATTTAATTGAAGAACGGAGGGAAATCGTCATGGTTCAATTGGCTTACTATCAACACAAGTTCAAGCAAGGGTACAATGCCAATGTGAAGCTAAGGCCACTGACAGTGGGAGACTTGGTCTTAAGAAAGGTTTTAGGAGCTACGAAGAATCCAACGTGAGGATAATTTGGGAGGGGCCCTATCGTATCACATCAATGGCTAGAATAAGTACATACTATCTTGAAGATCTGGAGGAAAAGGCTGTACTGCGCCCCGGGAATGTACATAACCTTAGAAGATATTATTATTAATGAAGGTTTTCTTCATGCTATTTGGGTTTGTTATATTACAAGTCATACGTTCTTGTTATCTATCTAAGTATCAAACAGAACCTTGGTTATGCTTGGATCCTCGGACCACATACCTTGGAAATATTAATAACTTTTAATGATCATATTAAGTATTAAACAGAACCTTAGCTATGCCTAGCTCCTCGGACCACATACTTTGGGAAAATTAATACTCCTTGACATCTATCTGAGTATCAAACAGAACCTTGGTCATGCCTGGATCCTCGGACCATATACCTTGGGAAAATTAATAACTTTTAATCATTGTATTAAGTATGAAAACAGAACCTTAGCTATGCCTGGCTCCTCAAACCACATGCTTTAGGAAAATTAATACTCCTTGACATCTATCTAAGTATCAAATAGAACCTTGGTCATACCTGGATCCTCGGACCATATACCTTGGGAAAATTGATAACTGTTAATTATTGTATTAAGTACTAAATAGAACCTTAGCTATGCTTGGCTCCTTGAACCACATGTTTTGGGAAAATTAATACTCCCTGACATCTGTCTTAGTATCAAACAGAACGTTGGTCATGCTTGGCTCCTAGGACCACATACCTCGGATGAATCGATGTCTTTTAGTCATTAATACTTCATATCTTTTTTGACAAACGTCCAGGCGAAGTATTAGTTCATCTTAAATTTTTTTTGGATCACATACTTGAGGTAAAACAAGTATTTCTTATGGATTACTTAAATGTCAAACTCAAGTGGATGTTTATGAGCATCACTTAAAGCATTTACAGGCTTACTTGTATTTGTTCAAGAATTGATTATCCCATTGCTCCTTTAAGCTCACCAATAAGCAAGGAGCAAATCAAATTTAAACCTGTATGCAAGTTATATTACTATGTATATTCTTGAAGTTGAAATTACACCTTGTCGAGATGGTGGACTTAGTAAATTTTACCCGTTTTTGCTGCTGATCATATGAATATTAGTAAGAGAAGTTTTACCTTATTACTACTTCCATTAAGTATTAGATAAAACAAAAATCATATCAACTTTAGTATGTAAATCACAGGATGAAAGAAAATGTCTATAACTTTCATTAATAAAAGCCTTAAAATAAGGCAGGTCAAATCCAAAGAGGCAAGTTAAGTACAAATTGTAGAAAAAAAAGGGGGGGGGGGCAACCTATTGCTTCATTTTTATTACAAGTTTTTCTTTCGGATCCTTGGGAGGTTGTATATTTGCTGCCGTGGAAGACACTTTGGCCTTGTCTTTGGGATCCTCTTTTGGGGGTATGGCGAGAGTTTCCAACACCAGCTCCATGCTTTGAGAAGTTTCTTTTTCCATAGAGGGATCCTTTGGGGCAATTGGAGGTAGGTCAGAACTTTGGACTACTTCCTTATTGACATCCCCTATCTTTGAAGTGTCCTCAGCCTGATCTACCCCCTTTAAAGAAGTGTTGGCTGCAGGAAGGGCTTTGGATAGGCTACCTTGGATTTCACCTGCCTCCAAGGACACATGGTCGGCTTCAGAGTCCGAAGAGCTTGAAGGGCGTATAACTGAGGGGTAGTAGACCCTTTCTGCTTTCCTAAGCACGGAAGAAGCCTTAACCCTAACTTGGTTAAGGGCTTCATCCTATACCAGGGCACAGTAAGTCCTACATACAGTAGGACCTCGGCCTTAAGGGCATCCTTGGTCTCGGCCACCCCAACATCATATCCATGCTGCTCTACTTCATCCTTGGCCTTCTCTGCCTCCTTCTTGGCCTTCTCAACTAGAGCCTTAGCCTTTTCAACCTCTTCTAATTTCTTCTTCAGCATAGCAATTTGAGTTTTGGAGGTGGCCAGCTAATCCTCAGGGTTGCGCAGTAGCAGCCTTTGGCTCTCAGCTTACTTCTTAGTATTCTCAAGAGCAGTTGCTGCATATATTCTCTCTTTTTCCTCCTCCTATAGCTTCTTCTCAATCTCTTGAATGCTCCTATTAGACATGTTAAAGGCCTCCATGGCAGCAATACGCCTCTCGCCCTCCTCCTTCATTTGCTGATGGCAGTAGTTAGTCATCTCCTCTGCTCGGAAGGAGGCTTAAACAACCTACCAAGGAAAGAAAGAAAGATTAGAAAAAGAAAAAAAAGAAAAGAGAGAACAAAAAGGGGGCTGAGAAAAGGTCGTACCATAGCTAGATATCTTTTGAGGTTGAGGAAGACCTTATGCTTCCTTATGGATCGTAGCTTCGCCATATCCCTAGGGAGCAGCAGAGCCTGCTCCACCGCGGTTGCCACATAGCCAGCCTTTCCTCCATGGAAATCCCTAATGGAAGCAACAGCTAGCAGAGGGGCCCCATCTAGCATTGGAGTAGGAAGCCAGGTTAGATGCTCGACCTGGGGATCACTCCTTTTTTTGGTGCCCTTTTACCCCACTTTGACTTGTTTAGCTGCTCTTTGGGCCTCGTCCTCTTGGGAGGAATGGGTTTTTCTAGCTTCCACCATTTCCTTGCCTTTAGTCTCCCTTTTCCTTTTAAGATTGGAAGGTGCGAGCTAGAGGGGCAGGGCCAGTGGGGGAGTAGGAGGCTTAGTCTGAGCTGCCTTTCCAAGTGTGTCCCTCCTCGGTTGGGACTCTATCAAATCCATTAGACTAGATTTTGGTTTGCGTTTAATCCCCATCTCGTCAAGTATTGGGGAGAATGGTGGGCCGAGATCAGGAGTTGAAATTTCCAGGGACAAGGTTTGGTTGAAAACTTCAAACTCGTCCTCAGAATTGGGTACTTCAACCATTTCTTCTTCTTTCGTGTTGGTGGGGCGAGACGAAGTGGCTACTTCAGTTTTTTGTTGTAGTGGCAAGGCTACCTTTGGTATGCCTTCAAATATGGGCTCTATGGTGAGTGTGCCCTCTGGTTTTGGACCAAGAAGAAGAAAACCCGGTGCGGCTATTCACTTTAATAATTCACTTAGATGCTAAAAAGCTTTTAGAGATTGGGGTATAACCCGGTATCAAGTGGGCTACCCTAAATTGGCTGTCAGAGTGGACAAAGACTTTAGCCTACGAGATATTGTCCAAACCCTCCTTGTTTACGAGGTTGAGGTTGGGCATGGCTACGTGTGGGTCTGCAAGACCATCAAGAAAGACAAGAAGATGTCATTAACAAAATGCAAGTCAAAGGAAAATTTAGATATAGATGAAAATCAAAGAAAAAGAAAAACGGAATAACTTTGAAATGGTGAATCTAAGCCTAGAGCCCCACCTAGTTTGTCCTCCCTCAGGAAGTCTTTGTTTAGACTTTTATTAGAGTTGGGGAGGTATTGAATAATCCTAACCTCAAGGTATCTAAACTTAAGGTAAAACTCCTGCTTAGTGAGGTGGTGGAGATTGTAGATCCAGTTGACATCGTGGTGAGTCAACCCTAAGCTCATTTTTCATTGATGGCATCTACACACCCTAGTATTCTAAACATATTAGGGGCACATTAGGTAGGGGCTAACCTATGGGCCCTAAGGTAGTCTCTGGTGACAATATCCATAGGGATTCTCATCCCTCCTTCAATGAAGGCAATCATTGGGATTACTACTTCTCCCTCTTGCTTATTTGTGTGCCATTGTCCCTCTTTATAGTACCTAGTGCCCGCCTTTGGAGGGATCCCATACTTAGCCCTAAAATTAGGCATTCCCTCCTCGGAGTCTACTAAGCTCTTAAATCTACCCATTTCTAGGAAGGGTTGGAAGAACTAAAGAGATCGAGAAGGGAGAGTGAAGCTGAGGAGAAAAAGAAAGAATGCGAAGAGAAGAAGAATGTATAGAAAAATTAAGAGTAAAAGTTCAAGAAAACATACAGAAAGAGTAAAGGTGTCCTTAAATAGGCCTTTTGGTATTTGTAAGGGCTCAGGTGAGTTGAAAAGGTGTGCAGGTTCAAGGTATGTGCGCTAGAATGGAATGAATGCTAAAGTGAGATGAGAAGTTGGTTTGAAAGGTATTTATATCAAGGAGGAAGCTAGAAGCAGGAAAATTCCCACTCGGTACCCAACAAAAATATCAGCCGTTGGATTTGCATCATGCCATAGAACGTGGGAACAAGAAGCCGTAAGAATTTAATGAGGGCATATCTCGAATGCAGAAGCGCCAGAAATATGCATTGGGCAGTTAAAAAAGCGTTTTCACTAGCAGAGGTGGGATGCAGAGAGCACAGGGTAACTACAGTGACGTCAAAATCCTCACTTCTTCTCGAAGATCCAGAAAGAAGAATTGCGAGGGGCTATTGTAGGGGCATTAGGCCCCTTATTGGTGTATATAATGGACCTAAGGCCTAAGCCAAGGACTAAAGGCCTCCGAGGAGGGCCCATGTTGGCAAATAGAGAGGTCAGTTTAGATCATAACAGCCCAGAGGGTTGTGCTAAGGATAAAAGCCTCCTCGGCTAACCGAGGCCAAGGTTCGTAGAGATGGTTTGACGACTAGGGGAACGTCACAGAAACACTCAATTGATTCGGATAAGCACTGTGAGAGCTAAGGACAGGGAAGTGTCCTTAAATATTTAATAAAACAGCTGCTACCTCTACATTAAATGCACTACAACTAACTCTTTGGCCGCATTAACTTGGAGGTGATACTTGAACAATGAATTTCAGCCTTGTAGCTACTACATGAAGACTTATGGGAAGTGCTGATGGGATAAGTATCAACACCAACCATCTGGCATGCACGTGGAAGGTAGGGATGAAAAGGAAAGAGAGTATAAAAGAAGGAGGGGGCAACAAGATTAATGGATTTAAAAAATGAAGAAAGAAACAATGTAGCAATTTGGAATCATACTTGTAACCATATTTGAGAGCATTATATAAGAACTAGTCTCCTCGGACTTTGCCGAGGACATTTTTTCTTCAGGTCAAACTTTTCTATTCTCACTCTCTTGTCGCCAACCTACTTACTTGTTGTTTGATTAACTAAAACCCAGTTTTTTAACCCATTCTCTACAAATTCATTGTTTTGGGCTTTTTTGGGCTTAAGTCCATTCATATTTTGGGCTAGGAATTTAAATTTGATCCTTACAATAGTCATAATTATTTAATCTAACAAATTATTCACAGACCAATGTTGCAAGTCCATTTTTAAATAGGGTAAATTTTTCTATTTAAAAATATTTAATCATTTGCTCTCTTTTCCATCCTAATTTTTAAAACATCCAAACAAGGAGAATGACTAATTACTCCCCTCCTCTTTACTTAATTTTAAAAACATTAAAGCAAGAAGGAGGACAACCATTCACCTTTACTTTCCTCCCCTCTACTCTTCTCCCTCTCTAAACTTCCAAACATGCCATTAGTTGATTTTTCTTTAGAGTTTTAGTGGCTCTCCACACCTAGAGAGTCACTGTCACTACGTAAACAAATTTTTATACTAAAATATTCAACATTCTCTCTCCGCACTGAATAAAAAATTCTCTCTCTCTCTCTCTCTCTCTCTCTCTCTCGTCCATATCCTAAAACTAGTCTTGCTCATGAATGTGTGGTTGTAGTGGGACACCCCCCCCCCCAAAGAAAAATAAAAAAAAGACACTAGGGTTTGTTAGAATACTGCTTATTGTTGGAAACTAAAAACAGAAAACACTGTAGTAAAATAATTTTTAAATATGTAAATAGTGCCGTGGGACCTAGTTTTAAAGTTTTTTTGTTGAAAAAAGTACTTGTGGGTCCCGTGAACAGTGCACGAGACCCACTGTTTTTCAGCAAAACACACGTGCATTACAAACGCACACTTAGGATCTATTTGGTTGGAAAAGTATTGAGATGAAAAATAAGAAGATGGAAAATGTAGTTAGTACAAATTTACTCTCACGTCCTTATTAGATAAAAATAACAAATTAGAGGGAAAAAAAGGATGAACCAAAAAAAGAAAACCAAAACAAATATATATATATATATATATATATAATCTCAGTGAGAAGTGCAAAAAAAGAAAAGAAAAAACCAAAAAATAGAGAAGTTGAAAACCAAAGGAAATTAAAAAAAAATAATAATAATAAATTACAAACAAATGCTTTTGTGTGTTTCGTCAAGTACCACATGAACAGTTTAATGATATTTTGCGGCGGGATTGCTCGATTGGTTTGAAATTTTTATGTAAAGGCGAAAGAAAAAAACACAAATACTGTTTGAAATGTACACAGTTGGTCACGTGGGTTTTTTTGGTCATTCTCTTCCGTTCAGGTTTATTCTTCATTCAATTTGAAGAGAAAATATTTTGGTAGGTTTGGAGAAAAAACATTTTCTCTTTATTTTTTTTTCATCATTTCTAAAATCCACCAAACCAAATGGACCTTTAGTTTTATCCTTGGACACATTAAACCGAGACTACATTCATTGTTATAGACGGGATATTTTAGTTTCTCAAAAAAAAAAAAAAAAAAAAAAAGACGGGATATTTTCAAAGATGTGGAATTTCATAATTAATTAATTACTTTTGAAATTTCTTCCGAAAAGAGATTATTGATACTAAATATCGGTTCAACAAATTAATAATTTTGCATAGTGTCTCAACCCTTTACTCAATAGTTTAACATATGAGATACGTGTACATGCTTAATGAAGGAAAATGATTTCCCACACTTGTGTCTTATTTGTTGTGCATGTGTATGTGCTAAAATTTTGGGAAATAGTTAGGCATATCCTGTGCTTCAATATTGTAGTCCCACATGGAATAAATATGTGTTAGGTTCTAAGGTCTTAGGATTTTATGTATTTAGAACTCTAATTTGTAATGTTGGCAAACCATGATCAAAACAATGTATTTAGTCTTATTTAGACTTGCTCAAAGTTGGTTTAATATTTTACAGTTGGAATCGAGTGGCTGCAGAAGTACTTGGGACTCTCGGCCTGGCTCGATCGATCGAAGAATAGACTCGATCGATCGAAAATCGCACAGGTTGAATTTTCTGCAGAATTTCCAACTCAGCCCTACTTCATTAAACGTTTAGGGTTTTATGTTTTTACCCTAGGTATATAAATAAAACCCTAGCCACGTTTTTGGAGGTTGTCCAGATTGTATTGTTGCTCATACATTGCTGTTTTGTGTGAATCTCGTGTGAGATCTTTGAGGAGCTTTCCTTTACACAAAACTTAGGGTTTTCATGGTGGAGATAATTTCAACATCTTGAAGATCATTACTGTTGCAACCATTGGAACTTAAAAGAAAAGCAAGCGGGGAGCTTGTAGCTGATTGAAGAATTCAAGAAAGAAGTAGTCCGTGGATTCGGAGCCTGCGCGTGGTCGTGTCAGGAAGTTCTACTGGTGGGTAGCATTAGGAAGTCGAGCGGGGAGCTTGTAGTCCTTTTGTACGAACTTCAATTCTTTCATAGTGAATTCAGGTTAGCCTTGAGGATCGGTGGGTCAAATCCTCCCCAGGTTTTTACCGTGTGGTTTCCTGGGTGATCATATCTTATGTTATTTATTTTCTGCTGCATTATTATTCTTGATATGATTGTTGGATTGTTTTAACCTAGAATTGCTTAATTTGACTAAGTAATAACTTGGCTAATTAATCTAGGCTACGCAATCTGTGTGTTTAAGGGGTCTAAAACCGTTCAATATGCAAGCTTAACATGTGCTCAACTTGAATAAGATAATTTTCCACGCATATGTCTAATTTTTTTCTTTTAGAAAGAAGATTGTAAATTTCATTAAGACTGAAAAGCCAAATTGGCTAAAATTACAATATTGAGGCATGGAGGGACATCCTCCATCCACACTAGTAAACTTTTAACATATCTAACTAAGTTATAATTTACATAATTACCTTGTCCTCTAAGATGAGAGAAACTGATAATAACGAAGGCTTATGCAAGTATTTTAGCATCAACAATCAAGTGACTATAGGATGCAAAAGAATCAGCTTCGACCATCAAGGCGTTGATGATTATCTTTGAATCGCCCTCCAAAATAACTAAATAGACACCAATCACTTTATCAAAAACTAATGCTCTCACTGCCGCCATATCTTCTACTTCGGCAATCAAACGAGAGAGGGAATTCTGCTCAGAAATGGAGGCTATAACCAGCCCTAAGACATCCCAAATCACCACTCTTACACCTCCTTCTCCCACTTCCTAAAAAACCGCCCCATCAAAATTTATTTTGAAGATTGAAGAAGGTGGAGGTCGCCAATTGACCCCATTATTACTTCTATCCAAGGAAGAAGATGCAATGACTAGGAGTGCACGAACAAAGTTGGTGAGAGCTTTCCTAGCACTAGGAACGACTTGGGTCATCTGATGGTCGCTATTACTAGTCCAAAGCTGATTCCTACCGTTCCAAATGGTCCACACGAGCATAGAAAAAGCTTTAGTGTCTCTTCCAGCATCCAGAACTTATTGAACTATACTAACAAACCGCGGAATATGGTTGGTTCTGGGAAAATTCCACTGCTGATTTGAGTCCCACATTGCTGATAAGCATGGACAGCAGCAAGGCCAGCCTTACATAATTATTCCATTTGAATATCATCATGTGAAACAACGTAAAGGAAAAATGGAAATAAATGAGAGAGGGAAGAACACAAACTGTAGGAGTGAGAGAGGGCATGAGACGAGTATTGTTGATAATCCCGCTCGTCCGTAGCCTGTGTAGCATAGGGAATGCCGTTCCTCCATAACTGGTACTCAGCCTCTGTCATGGAAAGCAGGGCGAGCATAAATGCTAAAGGATCCATCAGAATTTGTGGGGCATCCTCACCCATCAACTAGCAGCGTACACTCTCCACCAATCAAAAGACCCTCAAGCTAGCACCCTTAAAGGGCTGGGTGATCCCAAAAGTGACAAGAGCAGCCACCTTCAAGTTTGAGTCTGTAACAGGGGGGAAGGCTGGCCCATGGGCTTCATATGACTTGTGACAACACATAGGGTTAGAAGAAAGGCCCTAAGAAACATGCAAGGGAAATAATAAGAGACACTGAATTCCTAATGAAAGTTCAAATAGCGTTGAAAACACTATGAATGTTTAGACCTCCAAACAACAAATTACCAATTCAAGCTTTATATCAAACAATATATGTGCGAAAGATGATAACAAGCTTATAACAGAATTGTTAAACAATCTAAACCATAAATAATCACAATCACAAAAATAATTAAATGGTAAAGATAAAGGGAAGAGAGATGCAAACACAAGGACAATACACGATGTGTTATCGAAGAGGAAACTGAGGCCCTTGGCGTAAAACCTCTTCGCCGCCCTCCAAGCGGTCAATAATCCACTAGAAAATGTAGTTGGGATATATGAACAACAATAGACCCTCCAAGCCTAATCTACCCAGGTACCTAAGCCTTCCAAGCTTCTTGCTCCAACGAGGTTGCGACGAACCTTTTTCTTCTCTAGCTTCCCAGATTCTGCTATAAACCATAGCATCAACCAATAATCATTGGTCTCTTCCAAACTGCTTCCGTTAGCACCAAAAGAACCTTCTCATAGACGTGGGTATGGTGAGAAAAGGATTTGGTCAAGAACCTCTCAAGGATGTATCAATAGAAAGGAAGAGAGTAGAGGAATTTGAAGAGTCTCTTTATGAAGATTGTGGATGAGGCAATCTTACTTTTCTCTAAGGTTTCTCTCTCCAAATTCTCTCTGGAAGCTCTTTATATTTCGTGGGAATGAGGGGTATTTATACTAGGGTGAGAATGGAATGCGAAGAGTCAGTTTTTCCCAAATAAGGCGTTCTGGCGACTTAACCTTGTGACTGGGTTGAGTCGCGAGTTCAAGCCACGAGCTAACGGCCTGGCTAGCCTGGTACTTCTGTCCTGTAATGCAACAACTGGCGTGACTCTTCAATTTCTGGCATGCTTGGCATTTGTGCAACTTCTGGTGAGTTGCAAGCCGCGAACCACTCGTGAGTCCCTGCTTCTTTGCACAATCTTGAGCATTTCTTCACACTTTCTCACTCACTACCCTTACAAGATTCCCACCTAAATACAGGGTTTCTTAGTACTGAAATACAAGCAAATTAGTATGGAATAAAGCCAACAAGATGGTTGATTAAATTCAACCTTACAATTTCCCCTTTGGTTATTCTGTGACAAAACTCTAAAACAAACTCTAGACTTAATGTATGAGTTGGGAACAGTTGGAAAACTCACTCACACACCTAACTCTAGAATCTGTGAAGCTCTTGAACCATAAAACCAAAACATCTCTTGAAACACAATAAGTTCATTGTATGTAGAAAACTTGTAATGCATATGGAACAAGCACAATGCGATCAAGCAAAATGGAATAAAGTAATAAACCATGGCTTAACCAAACAAGCAATCACTGTAAGATAGTGACCACAATGCTCATTCACACTTGGAGTGAACATTTGGACATTCAGGCTGATAAGCACAAAGCAAATAACTTGAATGACCAACATTCAACCAATGCACAGTACATGAAGTATATGCATCTAGAAACAAAATCCTACAAGGACACAAGAGTGAGAGTACTTAAGGAAAATGTATAACATTTAGCTTGAAGTACAAGGCAACAAAGCATAAAGGCTGCATAAGCATGGTACAAACCATAAAAGCCTACAAATATGCATAGAAACAAACCCTAAAAGCTTACAAAAGTAACATGGGTACAAAATAGTAAATAAATGAAACAAAGTTAATATAAAACAGAAAGTAAACAAAGTCCTTCTTGCTGAAATCTCCTCCTTTGATCCAATTGTTTCTCCCCCTATCATTGTACTCCCCCTACCAACATTATCTCCCCATTTTTGTCATGGAATAGTTAGTCCTCATCATCTTCTAGCTTTCTTTGAATTTGATCCAATTGAGTTTGGATAGAGGTGAATTTCATATCCCATTGAATGTTGAGATTGTGCAAGATAGATGAAATGCCGAACATATAGGCACTTAACTCGTTGACAGATTTCACAATGTTGTCTAGTTGCTCATCAGATGTGGAGGAGCTAGAGCTCGAACCACTGTGAGAGGCTGAAGGCTCTGTTTTGATTCCCTTTTGACTATGACCAATGCTGGCATTGTACGTATGCATGTTAATTGGTGCCAGTTTTGTGTAGGGAGTCTAGTGAAGGGTGAATACCTTTGAGCTTTAGTATCCTAGAAATAAGGCAGCAAAACGGAATGCATATCTGTGATTCAGTTCGAAGACCGTTTTGCGCAAGATATGAAAGATGTATGCACAAATGTCAATTTCAACATCAGAGATCAGATCGTGAAGAAACAAGGCACAACCAAGGTTCATGTACCCGGTGCTAGATAATGGGTACAAGTTGTGAAACATGATGATTGTAAGCACTCTCAATTTAGGAGGAAGAGAGGAAACACTGACTGAGTTCCCATTTGATGAGAATTCCAAGTCTTTTCTAAGGGCATCATGGAGTAAGTTCTCATCTGGATATAAGTCATCATAAACCGGTGATTGTTTAAACATTGGTCGATTGATGTGAAGAATCTCAGCTAGATATGCTAAAGAAACTGAGAAACTCTTTCGTCTAACCCAGCATTTGAGTTCTTTGCCTTCAACAATTGCATTGACATAAAACTCTTTGACCAAGTCCTCATATGCATCATTAATATTGAAAAGAAGGTAATTCCAATCTTTGTGAGCAAACAATTGAGGAATGTTGGCGTCAAAAAGGGAAGGTTGATCAACGACCCTTTTGAGTAACGATGTAGCATTTTTGAAAAAATTTTCATGGTTCTGAAAGGCAGCATAGGATCTGAACTTGTTGGGATCGAACACTCCAGATGATGAGTGAGTCCTTTTTGCTCTAGGTAAGAGTTCATCAACATCAATGACATGTTCCTTCCCTTTGTTGTTTCCCCCTTTTATAGCTGCTCTCTTGAATAGAGACATTTTCGCCCTGTGCCATGTTTTATCAAAAGAAAAAACCAAACAAGGCACCAAACACTATTAGCATTGGGAAAGTTCCAAAACATGGGTAATGAGGGAAACCCTAAAAAAAATTGAGATTTAGATTCCAAACATGAAAATGAGTGTGTGTGTGCCATAAACAACACAATGTGTACATAAGATAAAGAAGATCCATACATAACCACCAACAAGACAAACCAATTTCAAACATGAGATCAAAGACAAGATCAAACAGGAGATATACAAATATCTTTAAACCATACAAATCATGAGGAATAAGCTATAACTGTGACCAATACTGTGAAAGAGACAAAGCCCATACCTTGTTTTGAGGATCGAATCAGAAATGATGGACAACAATGGTGATGTATGCACAAACACGGTGAAAATGAGAGTAGTTCAAATGATGAAGATAATGAATAGTCACAATAGATCGAGGGAAAACTGAAATGATTTTAAAACGATCTTTAAAGCGCAAAACACGTGTTTTTCATGACTGGATCAAGTCGTCAATTAGTAGCCAGGTAAGCCGCGAAACACATAGAAGATAAGATTCCTAAAAAATTTTCTAAGTATTTTTCGCGACTGGAAGGTCTACCTGCGAGACAATCGCTAGGGGAGTCGTGAAAATCTCTGTATAACTCTCACGACTGGACCTTCCACCCGCGAACAAGCCGCTACACTAAGCCGTGAAAAACATAAAAAACTTAAGTTTTGAAAAATTTTCTAAGTATTTTTTGTGACTGGGACATGCGACTGGACTAACCCGCGACTGAGTCGCCAAAACAGGGCAATACTGTTTTTGAAATTTTTGACATAAAAACAAGAAAAGATTGATCAAAAAAATAAAAACATTTTAAAACAACAACAAAAAAAATGCTATGCAATAAACCAAAAAAGTAGTGTGTGCCCTACAACCAAGATGATACAGTATAAAGAGGTAAAGCACACAACACACATGAGATTCAAGGGATTGTACCAACACCAATGGTCTTATGGAGAGATTCAAACCATGGACCATCGAGAGGTTTGGTGAAGATGTATGCCTTTTGATTGTCTGTGTGTATGAATTCAAGACATACAACTTTTTCTTCCACCAAGTCCCTGATGAAATGATAGCGTATCTCTATGTGTTTTGACTTCGAATGCTGAACTGGATTCTTAGAGAGATTTATGGCACTGGTGTTATCACAGAAGACCCACATTGTATCTTGAGGAATCTCATAATCATGAAGTAGCTTTTTCATCCAAAGAAGTTGTGTGCAGCAACTTCCAGCAGCTATGTATTTAGCTTTAGCTGTATAGAGAGACACGAAATTTTATTTCTTACTCATCTAAGAGACAAGATTGTTACTAAGGTAGAAGCAACCTCATAAGGTACTCTTTCGATCATCTATACTACCAGCCTAGTCTACATTTGAATAACCAGCAAGATAAGCATTTGAATCCTTAGAATACCACAATCTATAATTTGGAGTATCATTGATATACCGTATAATTCTTTTTACCGCAGTCAGGTGAGACTGCTTTGGAGCAGCTTGATATCTAGCACAAACACCAACACTGAATGCAATATCCAGTCTACTTGCGGTAAGATAGAGTAAATTCCTAATAATGCTCCTATACAAGGTTGGACTCATTTCCACCCCAGAAGAATCAGCATTCAGCTTTGTGGAAGAACTCATGGGAGTGAAGGCATGCTTTTTGGAGCCTAGTCCAAACTTTTTGACAATATTTCTAGCATACTTTTCTTGTGAAACAAA
The DNA here is from genome assembly GCF_002906115.3 of Quercus suber. Classification (NCBI taxonomy): domain Eukaryota; kingdom Viridiplantae; phylum Streptophyta; class Magnoliopsida; order Fagales; family Fagaceae; genus Quercus; species Quercus suber. Next base: position 302,511 of record NW_027069694.1, on the reverse strand, counting down.
TATGCATTCCTTCTTTTGTTTGAGTTGAGGACCCAAGAAAAATGTAAGTTCCCCTACCATACTCATCTCAAATTCTTTCTTCATCTCCTCAGAAAATTCTATAGCTCGATCCGATTGTAGCACCAAATACTATGTCATCAACATATACTTAAGCCACCAGAAGGTAATCTTCATCATTTTTAACCAAAAAAGTTCGATCAGCATAACCTTTTTTGAATCCTCTCTCCAGGAGATAATGGGTAAGCTGATCATACCAAGCTCCAGGGGCTTGTTTTAAGCCATAAAGGGCTTTTTTCAATCTCAACACATGATCAGGAAAGTGAGGATCCTCAAAGCCTTTAGGTTGTTCAACAAGCACTTCTTCATTCAAATATCCATTTAGAAATGCACATTTTACATCCATTTGGTAGAGTTTGAAGTTCATGGTGCATGCGATGGACATAAGAATTCGAATAGACTCAAGTCTTGCCACAAGAGCGAAAGATTCATCAAAATCTACTCCTTCTACTTCAGTGTATCCTTGTGCCACCAACCGAGATATATTCCTGATTATCTCTCCATCTTCATCTATCTTGTTTTTTAATATCCATTTATTGCCGATGACATGAACATTTTCAGGCCTAGGAGCAAGTTCCTATACATCATTTCTCACAAATTGATTCAGCTCTTCATGCATTGATTCTACCCAATTTTCATCCTGGAGAGCTTCTTGTACCCTTTTTGGCTCAAATTGGGCGAGGTAGCAATGATATTTTACATGATTAGCCAGGAGTATGTTTCCTTTTCTTAGACGAAGACCTTCATCTAAAGATCCAATGATGTTGCTGTCAGTATGATTCTTAATCACTCTTGATGATGGCTTCTTGGATGTGGAGACTTCATCATTTCGGGAGATGGGAGGATGAAATTTTAGAGGAGTAAGAGGACTTAATGTTCTAGACATTAATCTTGTTTCCATTCTTGTGTTCGATGGAGTTGATTCCTTTTCTGGTGTAGTTCCTTCAGCTTCTATATTAAGAGCTATGACCTCAACAATGGATTCTTTAGTGTGCTGTCCTTCCTTATCATCAACCATTTCTACCTTGGTTATGGCATCATCAATTTTCACATTGATGGACTCCATTACCGCCTTAGTTCTCATGTTGAAGACCCTATATGCTTGGCTAGTAATAGAATTCCCAAGAAAAATTCTTTCATCACTTTTGGCATCAAATTTCCCAAGGTTCTCCTGATCATTTAGAATGTAGCACTTGCTTCCAAACACTTGGAAGTACTTTACTTTTGGTTTCTTTCCATTCCAAATCTCATAAGAGGTCTTCTTTGTTCCCACTTGAAAGAATATTCTATTACCAATGTGGCATGAAGTGTTCATGGCTTCTCCCCAAAACTTTTGAGGATTTTGCTTGTTAAGTAACATCACTCTAGCCATTTCTTGAATCACTCGATTCTTCCTTTCAACTACTCTATTTTGTTGAGGAGTTTTGGGAGCTAAAAATTCCCTTTTGATTTTGTTCTTTTCACAAAACGACTCAAATCTTGCATTCTCAAACTCCTTGCCATGTTTACTCCTTATCTTGACAATGGGAGCTGCTTTCTTGTTTTGTAACCTCTTGCAAAGAATTTCCAATTTTTCATGTGTATCTTGAGAAATCATCAACAATGACCATAATGTACCTCTTTCCTCCTAAACTTTCCATTCTTGTAGGCCCCATTAGATCAACATAGAGAAGCTCTAAACAACGTGAGGTAGCAATCACATTCACCTTGTGATGACTTGACTTTGTTTGTTTTCTCATTTGGCATGCTCCACAAATAGTCTTCTCCACCTTTCCAAACTTTGGAAGTCCCTCATCTGCTTCGAGTTTAGAAACTTTAGCTACTTGTTTGAAATTTGCATGCCCAAATCTGTGATGCCAAAGTTCCAGCATGTCAACACAAGCACTTCTACACGAAATAGGTGTTGTAGGAACTACTCCATAGCAATTATTGGTAGTCCTATTTCCCTCTAAGACTTGAATCCCTTCTTTGTTAATGATTAAGCACCCCTTCTTTGAGAACTGAATAAGATATCCTCATCACATATTTGAGTGATACTTAAGAGATTTGCCTTTAACCCTTTAATGTATAATACATCTTTCAATAGCGGTAATCCCAGTATTTCAACAGTCCCTTTGCCGAGAACTTTAGCATGACTCCCATCACCAAACGTCACATAGTCACCAACTTTCTCTTTGAGAGTCTTAAAGAGTGATTTATCTCTTGTCATGTGACGAGAACAACCGCTATCAAGATACCATAAGCATGAGTTAAACACCTTCAATAAGGTGTGCACAAATAGACATGCATGAGACAAGCATTCTTGACAATCAAGCAGAAATTTATTTTCATCATTCGTGCATCTGATAGATTGAATCTTCTTTTTCAAATTATCAACTTTTCCACACAATATTCTATTTCTTCTTTTGTACTTTTTAATCAAAGAGTTAGACTCACATAAACTATTGTGTAAGATGTGATTCTTATTTTCAAAATATTTCAGCATGTTAGCAAACATCCTAGCATGTTTCTTAGTTTTTAATAACTCTAAGAGTTCATTGTTAGGACACCCTTCAAACATACTCATAGAGTCATTATCACAAACATTTAAACCACAATTCAACACGGCCTTTTCCATAGCAACATCCATAACCAAAGGGGTCTAGGATCGCACTTAGGTATTTAAACCACAACAAGTGCATCTGCTCTGATACCAATTAAAAGTTTAAACAGCGTTGAAAACACTATAAACGTTTAGACCCCCAAACAACAAATTACCAATTCAAGCTTTATATCAAACAATATATGTATGGAAGATGCTAACAAGCTTATAACAGAATTGATAAACAATCTAAACTATAAATAATCACAATCACAGCAGTAATTAAATGGTAAAGATAAAGGGAAAAGAGATGCAAACACAAGGACAACACATAATGTGCTATCGAAAAGGAAACCGAAGCCCTCGGCGTAAAACCTCTTCACCGCCCACCAAGTAGTCAATAATCCACTAGAAAATGTAGTTGGGATACATGAATAGCAATAGACCCTCCAAGCCTAATCTACCCAGGTACCTAAGCCCTCCAAACTTCTTGCTCCAACGAGGTTGTGCCGAACCTTTTTCTTCTTTAGCTTACCGGATTCCGTTATAAACCATAGCATCAATCAATAATCATTGGTCCCTTCCAAACTACTTCCCTTAGCACCAAAAGAACATTTTCACAGACATGGGTATGGTGAGAAAAGGATTTGGTCAAGAACCTCTCAAGGATGTATCAATGGAGAGGAAAAGAGTAGAGAAATTTGAAAAGTCTCTTTGTGAAGATTGCGGATGAGGCAATCTTGTTTTTCTCTAGGGTTTCTCTCTCAAAATTCTCTCTAGAAGCTCTCTACATTTCATGGGAATGAGGGATATTTATACTAGGGTGAGAATGGAATGCGAAGAGTCAGTTTTTCCCAAATAGGGTATTCTGGCGATTTAACCTTGCGACTGGGTTGAAGTTCAAGCCGCGAGCTAACGGCCTAACCAGCCTGGGACTTTTGCCCAGTAGTGCAATAGCTAGTGTGACTCTTCAGCTTCTGGCATGCTCGGCACGTGTGCAACTTCTGGTGACTTGCAAGCTGCGAGCCACCTGCGAGTCCCTACTTCTTTGCATAATCTTGAGCATTTCTTCACACTCTGTCACTCACTACCCTTATAAGATTCCCACCTAAATACAGGGTTTCTAAGTGCTGAAGTACAAGCAAATTGGCATGGAATAAAGCCAACAAGATGGTTGATTAAATTCAACCTTACACCTAACTCACCTCATCGGAAGATGGCCTATTGAAATGAACCCCAACTGAAGGGATGCTCTTCAAATCTACCTCTGTACCATGAGCAACTAGACCATATTACATGGCCTAGCACTAGAAAAGAAAGCACAATTTGCAAGATGACAGTTTGCAAGATGGTGAGAAAAGTAGTTAGAGTTTGCAAGAAAAGCAGTTACAATTTGCAAGATAATAATTTGCAAGAAAAATGGTTACAGTTTGTGAGGTACAGATGTGGGCAATTTGTAAGATGATATTTTGCAAGATAAAGGAATAGATGCAGTTTGCAAGAGCATGATGTATGGTTTTCTTTAAGCCTAAATGACATATGGATGGAAATAATTGTGAGAGTGGGAAATACATGGGCTACAAAAGAAAAAGAAAGGGTAACTAACCATGAGGAGCTTCCAAGGCCCTACTAGTTGGTGCAAAGTCCCTCGACTAAGTGTGTCTAAGGAGGAGTACAGGTGTGTTGCCTCCAATTGGCCTCTCAAGCCTCCCTAAAGTCACAGAAGAGGGCTAGCCACCTTAAAGGTACTATTTGCCCTCCGTTGGCAAAGAGATATACCCCTAGAATGTACAGGAGTATAGCCCTAGCCATCCAGGCATAGTCATTGATTGTCACCTACGGAAGAAGCTTGTAATCCATCTCAATGTGGAATTAACGGATAGTGTCGGTGGTGTACCTCCTCCCGAGCAGGTCTATTCCTAGCTAAGTGCCTGACTTACCCTTTAAGTTTATGTGTGCCTTATCGCACTTAAGGCCGGTCATGCAATGGAAATCATGGGGATTCACAAGCATCTCTCTATCAACAATGCTAAAGGTGTGGGTAGTGTCCCACCACCTCCTAGCCAAAGATTGCACCAGAATGGCACTGGCAGTAAACAAATGATTGGCTCGAAACCTAATGCACAAAAGAGGGCCTTGCTTCTATAGTAAGGACCCTATACCATGCTGCCATGCTATTGGTGCTTCCCCTACTTAAGAACGGGGGCAAAGTTTACAAAAGTATTAAAAGAGGATGATAGATTTACATTTGGATAAGAAACAGGTTCTTCGGCGGATCAAGCTGGTCCTTCTATAGGTCCCACTACGAGTGATGATACCAATAATGGCAGTGCTGGGTGCTTCATTGATGATGTAGTTAGAGATGATGACTCCACCTCGGCCAACCATGTATTATTGTACCATGATGTAGCCCCTACGTGGGTATGTTTTGCATTATTCTTTGTACTTCATAGACATTGTTGTATTTTGTAGACACTACCTCTCTATAGGCCTGGAATGTATGTATTATATTACCCCATAGTGGGCCCTAATGTATGATATTGCCTTTTGGTAGGCTCCTAATGTATGATGAACATTGCCTCTCGGTAGGTCTTAAGTGTATGTTTTTAGATTTCTCCTATTTGTAGGCCTAAATGTATGTCTAAACATTGCTTCTTGGTAGGTCTTACATGTATGATTTTGGATTTTGCCTAGTTGTAGGCTCTTGATGTATGATGAACATTGCCTCTTGGTAGGTCTTACATGTCTGCTAGTAGCATTTTAGCATTTAGTAATCGGTTGCACCAATGTGGTCACTTTGCATCGTACCATACTTTCATGGATTTACCAATAAAATCTGATATTGATTGACTCGTAGAGGAATATAGAGAGAAGAAAGACCATATAAAATAAAATTGTCCCAGTGAAGGTTTGATGTGGTTCTTACCATGAGAGAAAAGGTTCTTGGCAGGATGGACCCATTCTTGAGTATATTGACTAGCCAAAGGCGGATTGAACCATGCAAAATAAATTTCCCTAGTGTAGGGTTTTGTGTGGTTCCGAAATGATTAACCGACTTGAAGTGGGATTACAATCTCACTGGATGATATGGGTTTCTTGACAACCCTAATAATGGTCATGGATCTCCCCAGTGGGATTTTGGACTTACTATGCGATGGAATGCACTGATTGTCTTGGTTTTTGACTAAACCAACCAATGCTTTACGAAGAGTTCCCTTGAGGAATTGATTGTCGTGATCTTCATACCATGCTAGATGGGCTACTATTAGTGATTGGGAATGGCCTTGGCATTGTCCTACTACATGTCTTGACAACGAGGGCTGAATTGACTCCTAAATCGGGTGAATTGAGCTTTGAAAATAAGGTTCAAGATATTCTGGGACGCCGGATGAGACGTGCAAAGATAAACTGCCCCAGTGTAGGCTTTTTACGGTCTTAGTTGTGTGAAGAAATCATTTGAAAGGCAAGTTTGCTGCTGAACTTACCACGCACCATTGTTGGTGCAAAAACCGAGAAAATATTCACTCTAGGGCTACTTGAACCCTCCATTCATTATATTTATGTTCAGAATACATGTGGGTTTGTGCCAAGGGGGTTAAAAATCCCTGGCACGTCCTGGGGCCTGCAGCCCTACAAGGTGCACCGGCCTTGAGAAGCATGCATAAAGGCTGGGCACCTCCCTAGACCTTCCACATTCTGGTCTGTGATTTATGGGGTCTTGGTCCCTACTTCGGAGGAGTATGATTGATTTCTTTCTCTTCCTACCCTTGTGAGTTATGTTTATCGAACACTGACTCGATCTCATTTTCGCAAGTGGCTGACGGAGCTTTTAGGCCTAAAGATGCCTGTTGTGGATGTTTTGACACAATATGGGAGCGGTTTGTGAGGTAGTCTCCCTTTTGATTTTCTACTTTGTCAGTTTGGTGAAGCTAAATGCCCTGCTGCTTACCGAGGAGACTTTGTAGATTTGGAGGAGCATTGGACCATTTTCAGGTGCCAGGCCTTCATGGTGGCCTTTTTCAACTCAGTGCTATTTGAAAGTTCAATATGTGTCTAAAACACCCTTGAACGTTTAGACCCCAAATTTTAAAATATTAATTCAAGCTTATAATCAAACAATTAATATGCGGAACATGAACATAAGCTAATCACAGAACTGATAACTAATCTATGCCAAATTTAAACACATCCACAGCAGTAAATATAAGACAAAGATAAAGGGAAGGAAGATGCAAACACATGGACAACACACGATGTGTTATCGAAGAGGAAACCAAAGTCCTCGGCGTAAAACCTCTCTGCCAGCCTCCAAGCGGTCAAATAATCCACTAAAGAATGTAGTTGGGATACATGAACAGCATAAGACCCTCCAAGCCTAATCTACCCAAGTACCTAAGCCCTCCAAGCTTCTTGCTCCAACGAGGTTATGCCGAACCTATTTCTTCTTTAGCTTCCCGGATTCTGCTACTATACCATAGCATCAACCAATGTATATTGGTTCCTTCCAAACTGCTTCCCTTAGCACCAAATGAACCTTCTCACAGACGTGGGTATGGTGAGAAAAGGATTTGGTCAATAGCCTTTCAAGGTTATGACAATGGAGAGGAAGAGAGCAGAGGAATTTGTAGAGACTCTAAGGTAAAGATTGGGGATGAGGCAATCTTGTTTTTCTCTAGGGTTTCTTTCTCAAAATTCTCTTTGGAAGCTCTCTTAATTTAGTGGGTATAAGGGTCTATATATAACGGTGTGTGTTTGGGATACGAAGAGTCAGTTTTTGCCAAACAGGGCTGATTGGCGGCTTGACCTCGCGACTTGTCCAAGTCGCGAGTTCAAGTCGCGACATAACGGACAAGCCAACCTGGAACTTTTGTTCTATAGTGCGACAGCTAGCGTGACCCTTCAGCTCCCCATGTGTGCATCTCACGTGCCTGCAGTTGGCGGCTTGCCAGTCGCAAGTCAGCCGCGAGTCCTAGCTGTGAAACTCTGCTTTCTTGCATATACTTGAGCTTTTCTTCACATCTTCTCACACATTACCCTTACAATAATCTCACTTAAATACAGGGTTACTAAGTGCTTAAATTACATGCAAATTGAACGGAATAAAGCCAACAAGATGGTTGATAAATTTCAACCTTACACTATTCCCTTCTCAGCAGGTTCCATCAGCTTTGCAGTTCTACCCTTGGTGAGTACTCTGCCTCATAGCACTTCTTTTATTCACTTTCTCCTCTGTAAGACTATTAGGTATCTTTCTCTGTGTTGCGAGACTGGTAATGGTAGGCTTGGTTGTTGTGTGCATCTGTTGTAGTTATGGTTCTGTTGTCATTTGAGTATGATATCTAGTGCATAACTTGCTAGGTTTTTGAAGAAGAACAAAGTTAAGATCACTATGGCCCTTAATCTTCTTTTTACAAGGGGCACATCGGGTTAGTTGTGGTATTTGTATGGCTTGCCTCCCACTATCTAGACTTGGAGAGTCAAGTAGGGAGTCACTAGGTGGCAGGGTTGGACCCATTGTGTTGGTTTGCTTGGCATCCCTTTGGTGGGCATCTGGGGTTGTACAGGGTACTTTCCAAGTATGGCCTTGAGGCAGTTCGGAGGCGATTAGCGTGTCCCTTGATTTAGTGATCTCTCTATCATCACTTGTGATTATGGGCTTCAAGATATCGACACAGCCATCATAAATTGCACCTTTGGTTTTTGGCTGGAGCGCAGGTCAACTATTGATTATACTACTTGTCCTTAGGATGATTATGTGTGGTTCACTGTGGAGTTTAGAGAATGGAGGGCCAGTAGGGACCCACGCTTTGTTGTTGATTTATCGGTTCCATATTCTTTTGATCCTTGCCTTCCAGCTAACATATTGAGGGATTATGCACTAGAGTTTGAGGTCAGAGTTAAGAGCACTCTTAAAGACTTAAGAGAATGCTTGATAGAGGCTTTCAGGGACAGGGATTGTTGTAGGGAGCTTCATGATGACACAGTGGAGGATTATGAAGAGATGGGGAGAGCCTATGAAGCTAAGCTTGCTACCCTTAGAGTAGAGCTTAAGTAGAGGAGTTTGACTCCTTTGGTCGTGGAGGCAGAGTGTATTCAGTCGAGATCCTAAGTCACTAGTTTAGAAAGTGAGCTGGTAGATCTTGCTCAAAGATTCACTGTCTTGGGCCAGACAAATGATGAGGAAAAGGCCATAGTGGAGGCCAGTCGTACTGCGGTAAGCAGCAGGGCTAATAATTTATCACAGAGGCTATTAGAGGCTAAATCCTTCATCCATTTTACTTTGAGCTTGGAGTGTGAGCTAGCTAGTTCATCTTTGACATTCATAGGGCCGACTTAGAGAGATTTCCAAAGACTTGGGTTTTGATGCTACAGGGTTGCTTCGTACTCATTTCTTGGATGATTCGATTCTTTTCACTGGCTTTGGGGTGCTATGCAGGGTGGTATCAGACCATTTGGGGCATGTTTGACTTGCTGGCATCTTTTCTATTTCTTTTCATTTCTACACATGAGCTATGTAGTTAGTATTCTGCCATGTATGGAAAGTTTCACGGTAAATTTCTAGGCAATTGTGTACGACCTTCCAATTTTGGGGTTTTAAAGCACAGTCTAGTTTGTAAGGCATGCTTAAAATGGAAAATAGGTGGAAACAAAGATGTTTTTTCACATATTGATTATGGTGAGATATTTATATCTATGAGATTTGTATTTTGGATGCATAATGATGAATGCATGAAAGGATTAGAAAGGCACAAAATAGGCATGTTTAATGAATATGTGCGCAAATGGTTTGAAAATGCAAGATCATACAAATGAGATGGTAAATGTAAGTTTATGCATATCAATATCTCAGGTTCCAAAGGATACATCTTGTTCTAGATGGATGTTTTCCTTTCCCATTAGGGTATATCTTCCATCGGCATGGCCCATAACATCTTTAAATAAAACCACAACAGGCCACATGTGTTGTAAACATAGAGTATACTAAGGGGGTGTACACTTCTTCTCTTGATCTTGATCATAAACCCAAGCGGATGAAACTGATTGATTTTTCTTTTAAAATGTAACCAGGCCAAGGTGGCTGCCTAGGGAAGGATCAGGTCATCACATAGTTCAACTGACATTTTTGATTGCCTTAATTTTTCCCTAGACTGCCTTTTCGGGTTTTTAATCTAGCAAGCTCTCTCACGCTCTTTCTTTTGCTCTCCTTTTGTGTAGATCACCCTTTTGGGTTTTCAATCTATCTTTATATATATATATATATATATATATTTTTTTTTTTTTTTTTTACTTTTTTTTTTTACATGGGAAGGTAGAAAAAGCAGTTGCACTTGGAGGCTCCCTTATGCAAAGTATAGTATGATAGCATTAGAATTGGTGGGCATATTAAAGTCATGCCCATCCATATCGGCTAAGATCATGGCTCCTCTAGAGAAGGCTTTCTTCACCACATATAGGCCTTTGTAGGTTGGGGAAAACTTTCCTATGTGATTAGGCATGGCCTGGTTGCACTTTTTTAAGACTAGGTTGCCTTCTTCAAAGACTCTGGGTCTAACTTTCTTGTTGAATGCTTACTCAACGCGAAGTTGGTGCAACTGTCCATGGCATACTGCGGTCATGCACTACTCGTCTATCATGTTCCATTGTTCATATTGAGAACGGGCCCATTCAGGTTTTTACAGCTCTATCTATGACTAGATTTTGAGGTTTGGGATCTCTACCTCTATGGGGAGGACGGCTTCCATGTCGTAGACCAAGGAATACGAGGTTGCACTGGTGTAAGTACAAACAGAATTGCGATAGGTGCACTAGGCAAATGGCAAGAACTCGTGCCAATCCTTGTTGGTGTTTGTCATCTTCACTAAGATCTTCTTTATGTTCTTGTTGGCAATCTCTACTGCACCATTCATCTGAGGACAATAAGGAACCGAATTTTGGTGTTCGATCTTAAATTGTTGGAAAAATTTCCCGATCATCTTCCCATTCAAGTTTTTCCCATTATTAGTAATGAGCTCTCCTAGTACGCCATAGTGGCAAATGATGTTATGTTTCAAGAATTGGGTCACCACAGCTTGGGTGACACTTTTATAGGAAAAGGCTTCCATCCATTTGTGAAGTAATCGATAACCACCAAGATATACTCATACTCATTGGAGGCTTTTGGTATCACAAGTCCAATAACGTCCATTCCCTAGGCTGAGAAAGGCCATGGCAGTGCTAGAGAGTGCAGGGGTTAAGGAGGGACGTTCTTTCTATTCTAATAGACTTGGCAATAGTGGCACATCCTAACATGCTTGATGCAATCGCTTTCCATGGTGAGCCAATAGTAGCTAGCTCTCATGATTTTTCAGGCTAACAGGGGTCCACTAGCATGGGCTCCAAGCAAGCCTTCATACATCTCTTCCATCAAATGGTTAGCCTCAAGGGCATTTATGCATCAAAACAAAGTTGTATCGTGGTTCCTCTTACACAAGACTTCCCCACTCAAGAAGAATTGGCATCCTATATGCCTGATGAATTTCTTCTCACTATCCATGGCTTCAGATGGGTATTCACTATTCTTGATATAAGCCTTGATATCATGGTACCACAACTTCCCGTAGATATTAGCTTCAACGTTTATGCATTCTTCGATATTCATGTACTAGGTTGGCAAGCCGTAGACCTCTATGTTAGGATATGTGCCCTTAAATCCTATTGTATGATGCTATGTATGACATTATGTTGTGATTAATAAATTTATTTTATTATTATCTAAAATAATGGTAACATGAATATTTAGATGTTAACATACAGTCCATGAGATGCTTAGTATGTGATTTATGTGATTTAGTCACAGAAGATATAAGTCACAAGTTCTTTGTAAATTCAGAATTTTAGTTCATAGTAAATGATGAAATTGGGCATTTCATTTGTGAAGATTATAACATATCAACTAAGATGATTTGTCTTGATCATGGAAGTGGAGATTTCTAGTTGATATATTTTAAGTGTTAAGACATATTGAACTTGATTGCTGTGAGATTTATTATTTTATTAACGACTGTTAAATGAATAATAAATCTCACTACTTCTATTTACATCAACTCTTAATTCTAAGAAAACCAGATCATGAAGTGTAAGTTGCTTTGATATACTAGGAGTGAGATCTAAAGTCACGATCAAAACCTTAGTATGTTGGGTAACCACATTTAGTATTGAAGGAACATATATTCTCAAGATGAAATTGATAATCTCTTAATGAAGATATAAAATATTCCATTGAGATAAGTTTAATAGGTATGGTTATTCCAAGTGTTAGGTCTAACCACTGTAGTAAGGAGTTACTAAAGTTTATATTTATGAAATTTGATATCATAATTATATGATGAATAACTTAAAGGATTAAACTGGGTACTCAAGGATTAAGATATAATAATCTTCAAAGAGGCAGTCAACATTCATGACTTTGTATTACTATGAATATTTTAATGAAGGGGTTGCATGTATAATAAAGTTTTGGGATATAATTTATTAATAAGGTCTAGAGTGCAATTATATTTATATAGTTGTATTAAATATAATTAATGATAACTTTGGGCTTGTCAAGAGTTGACAGAAAGGCCCAAAACCCATTGGAGCTAGTGTCTTATTTGTTCCCTTTTGGTCCTACTCCAAGTTACATACTAAAGCCCAATTGGAATGACCCTAAAGGCTAGCACAATTAAATAATCAGTTATAAGAAGAGAAACATACATAATTTGGTAAGAGAACGAAATGATGTGTATGTGAGTATAAGCCACTCTCTTATTTTCCCTTGAACACATACATATAACTGATTGAGAGACCACATTTCTTGGGCACAAGTGGAATTGGAGTAAAGATTAAAAGTGTTCCCAAGTAATTCTAATCTTTGGTTTTGAATTTCATCGGACCAAGGTACACTATCTTGTTCTTATATTCTAAAATTTACATAGTACATGTTATCAATTGTGAATGAAAGATCGGTTAATTTTCTGCTGCGTATGTTTTGTATGCGATACAAATTACATTTTTCCAACACTCTATGTGCAATTGTCGCATATCATCTCCCTCTGCTAACTTAACCGTGTTGGTTAGGGTTGCTAAAGCATCTACAAACTAATTATGTCGAGGAAAATAAGCAAAGGTAATGTTTTAGAACTTTGCAATTAGGCGATTGACGCACTTTTGATACAAAATCAACTTGGGGTCTCGGGCTTGCCACTTTCCCTCTATTTGAGAGATGATTAATAGGGAATCTCCAAAGATGCTTAGATCATATATGCCCAACTCTAAGGTAACTTGCAGGCTTACCATGCACGCCTCGTACTTTGTGACATTGTTGGTGCAGTCAAAATTCAACTTGACTGAAACAGGAATTCCTTAGCCCAGGGACATTAGGAGTACTCCTACTCCATTTCCTATGCTATTGGCGGCTCCATCGAAATAAAGCTTCCAATGCCATGGCTTCACATTGCTTGGTTCTGGCTCTATTGCCAAAACATTCTCATCTAGGAAGAAGGATTTTGAAAATACTAGATCATTCAATGGCTGGTCCATTAGGTAATTGGCTATGTAGTTGATAGGGTCCATACGGGAAATCAATCATGTGATGAAGTAGAGCATGTACTGCCGCAACTTTTGTGAGGTCTATGCTAAGGCGCAACACGTCTTCTCAATGGCGATATAGTTGATCTCACAGCTGGTGAACTTCTTACTCAGGTAGTAAATCGCCTTCTCTTTTTTATCAGGTTCATTTAGTTGGCCTAACATGCAACCTATGGATGCTTCTTGCACTGCAAAATAAAGAATCAATGGATGTCTCGGCGTAAGGGGAACTAGAATAAGAGGGTTCAACAGATACTACTTAATCTTGACAAAGGTTGTTAAACACTTAATTGGCCATTCTATCTTTGTATCCTTCTTTAAGAGCTTGAACAAGGGATCGCACGTGGCGGTCAACTGTGCTGTGAACCTTTCAATGGATGTCCTTGAAAGGTTCTGGCATAATGACCTTGGCCAGAGCTAGAAAAGTAGTTTTAATGGGGAATAGACATCCCTGCAGTGTCTCACTTTCTCTTCTTGCCTTTAGAAGCTTGAAAAACTTCTTTATGAGTGGGTTTGTACCCCAACCGAACCTTCCTATGTTATTTGAAAGTTCAATAAAAGCAGGGCTCTCATGTCCTACGGTTTCGAGACCTTGGCCTAGTTAGTAACCAAACTTGAGCATCTGTTTCACGACCACTAGAACTATTAAAGGCTAGCCAGACTCAAGCTCTAAGGCGTTGTGAATCATGGAAACTAGCTCGAAGCTATGGAAAGGTGCTTGTGGAAAAACATTTTCATTGATGTAGGGGATAGATATCTCCTGGAAGATAGTCATGGGCTCTTCAACCATAAGGGGGTGCACACTTCTTTTGGAGATGGACTTGAGTCTCCTATGGAAGGTAGACACGACTGCACATACTGTATACAACCAAGGTCTCCCTAAAAGCATGTTGTATGGAGAGTCAACCTTAATTACTTGGAAGTTGACCATGAAGGATATCAGACCAATCTCAATCATTAGCTCTATGTTGCCTTGCACTTCTCAATGCGTGCCATTGAAGGCCTTGATGATCATAGTGCTAGGTTTAATAGGAGACATATCCACCTTCAGGCATTCAAGAGTTGCCATCGAGCAGACATTCAAGGCTGATCCATTTCGATTAGCACCCTTGCAACAATCATGTCTTCACACTTAACTACGATATGCATGGCCAAGGTATGAACCATACCCAGAGGAGTCTGTAATACAAGTAGGAACATATGTTTCCTTTAATACCTTCAATAGAACTTCACGATGGACCTTGGAGGATAGCAACAAGGCTAAGATAGAAATCTGAGCTGGAGATTTGTTCAATTGCTAAATCACACTATAATCAGCATTTTAGATGGGTTTCAAGAATTCCTTGGCTTCTTCTATGGTGACCTTATTCCTAATTGGCTCGACTGTGATGTTGTTAGTATCTATTCTCCTCTTTTCTAGTTCCTCAGGAGTATAACATCAACCATTCCTGGTGAGTCTGACTAGGCCTAACAAGACATTAGAGCAAACCTCTTCGTTTTCGATTTGGGTGGAAATCAAAGTCACATCATATTTCATGGAACACGATGGTTATCTTGTAAGGGAAGGGCCTCAGCATACGGATGCCCACACCTTCTCGAGTCTATAAATTTGGTGCCATGGAGAACATATTTGGACTGATGATGACTGGGCTGGGTAGAGTAGCTTCTAAAGCTTGTAGGCTAGGAGCCCCAGAGATTCTTTTGATAGACCTTGGTAGAATTAAAGGATCAAAACCTTAATGGCAGGGATGACAGGGGTTCCCTTTTGGATAAATCCTAGAGATGGCTCTGCGACTGCAGGTAGTGCCAAGACTAGAGGAGTAAAGCCTTCAATGGCTAGCATGGCTTGTCCTTTCTTTGGATCTGGCTCCTCTAAATCCACAAGTGATTCTATATTCTCTTTGATAACGATTGAGTTGAAAGGAGTTGGAGGAATCCTACTCAAGTGCTCTTGCAAGTATTCGTCCCAATCCTTCCTTGATACTATTGATATAGCATTGTGGCCAGTTCCCACTTAGGTATTTAGAGGGCATAGGCTAGTTGCCATGCAATCACTCCTTTGCACAGATTCTCTTTCGATTTAGATGATACCACAGTCGGCTAGACTCTGGACTTGTGCTTGGAGCACTTTACAATCGAATAGGGCATGTCGGTCCACACTGTCATAGAATGACTAGACCTCCCAATCAAAAACTAGAGCTTCTATGTTCTCAAGAACAATGTGACTATCTTGGGCCAAGGCCCATAGCATGGCTTTCCAAGGAAATGAAGGGGATGAGAAATCAGGGATCCTCTCCTCCACTATAAAGATAGCATTTACACTCCTTTCTTAATGAAGAGGTAAATGGTTAGTGATGAAATTAGGCCTAGCTATATTGTCGAACTATACTAATTTTTTGTCGATGAGATCTTGGATTTGGTGTCTCAAATTTGTACATTCTTCTAGGGTATGTCCCTCGGCTCCAAAATGGTGTTCACATTTCTTAGATGGATCAAAACTAGGCAAAGGGGGGCCATCTTTGGGTCTCACAAATATTGTAGTCACTAGCTTCTTCTCCAATAGATAAGCATAAAGCTCTTCTATGGGCATAGGTAACAGAGTGAATTTCCATGGTTCCTTGGAATATCGAGGTGGATCAGGCTTTCCCCTTTGATTGAATGCTCGATAAGGTGCCTACGCGAGCCAGCTGAACTCAGGCTCTAAGGCATTATGAATCATGGAAACTAGCTCAAAGCTATGGAAAGATGCTTCCGGAAAAGCATTATCATTGATGTGTGGGATAGATGTCTCTTGGAAGATAGTTATGGGCTCCTCAGCCATAATAGTGATCAACTGATTTTTGGAGATGAACTTGAGTCTCCGATGAAGAGTAGTCGCCTAAGCCTACTGTATGCAACCAGGGCCTTCCTAAAAGCAAATTGTAATGGGAGTCAACCTTAATCACTTGGAAGTAGACCATAAGGATCTTAGGTCGATTTCAATCATTAACTTGATTTCGCCATGCACTTCGTGTTGTGTACTATCGAAGGCCTTGATGATCATAGTGCTAGGCTTAACAAAAGACATATAAACTTTTAGATGCTTAAGAGTGGTCATCAGTAAACATTCAAGGTTAATCCATTGTCGATTAATACCCTTGCAACAATCATGTCTTCATATTTGACCATAATATGCATAGCCAAGGTATGATCTCTACCTTTTGGAGGAAACTCATCATTTGAAAAGGAGACTTGGTTGGTGGCCAACACCAATGATACCATACTCGCAAAAGAGGAGTCTGTAATACCAGTAGGTACATGCGTTTCCTTCAACACTTTCCGTAGAGCTTCACAATGGACCTTCGAAGATAACAACAGCGCTAAAATAGAAATCTGAGCTGGATATTTTTTCAATTGCTGAATCACAATATAATTGGCCTTTCAGATCGTTTTCAAGAATTCCTTGGCTTCTTCAGTGGTGACCTTATTCCTGACTGGCTCGGCTATGCTCTTGCCAAACTCTTTCCTCCTCTTTTCTAATTCCTTAAGAGTGTAACATCGACCATTCCTAGTGAGTCCAGCTAGGCTTGTAAAGATATTAAAGCAAACCACTTCCTTTCTAGTTCGGGTGGAGATCAAAGTCATATCGTACTTCCATAAGACACAATGGCTAGAGTTTGTAGATTTGGCACCAAGGAGAACATCTTTGGACTAATGATAACTAAACTAGGTAAAGTTGCATCTAAGGCCTTTTGGCCAGGTATTCCAGAGATTCCTAAGATAGACCTTGGCAAAACTAGATGATCAAAACCTCGAATGGCGGGGACGATAGGGGTTCCCTTCTGGATAAATCCTGGAGATGGCTCAGTGACTACAGGCAAAGCTAAGACCAAAGGAGTGAAGCGTTCAATGGTCAGTATGGCTTGTCCTTTCTTTGGAGCTGGTGCCCTTGAATCCACAGGTGATTTTATGATCTCTTCGATAATGACTAAAGTCGGAGAAGCTAGCGCCCTCATCCTTAAAGGAACCTTATAGAGGCACTCTTGAAAGTATTCATCCTAGTATTTCCTTAATCTTATTGTAATAGCACTATGGCTAGTTTCCACTTGGGTACTTGGAGGACAAAGGTTGGTTGCCATGCAATCGCTCCTTCACATGACCTTTCTTTCGATCCAGCTGATACCATGGTTGGCTAGACTCTAAACTTGTGCGCTGAGAGCATCCGCATCAGGCATTGTAAATGCCATATGTAGAGGCTATTTAGCATTTTTTTTCCTCAAAAACCCCCCACATCAGGAATGCTATAAACCAAGTATTGTAAAAATTTTTACAATACTGCTACAGTGCAATTCTACCTTTAGAATTGCACTGTAGCAGTATTCTAAACAAAAAAAAATAGTATTTTATTCTCTCAGACACTTCTCTCTCTCTCTCTCTCTCTTTCATTTTTCTATACATTCTCGGCGTGGTCACGTTCTGTTCTCTCCTCTCCTCAAACCTGCAACCTTCGTGTGGTGGTGGTAGCGATAGAGGTAGGCGTGGTCTACGTCGGCGATTGATGGTGGCGGCGTGGCGACATGGCGAGGTGGAGATCGGCGTGGCGGCGCGGTTGAGGTGGAGATTGGCGAGGTGGGTTTGGGTGGGTTCCAATGGGGTTTTTTTTTTTGTGGTTGTCTGGGTTTGTGGAGATCAGCGTGTCTGGGTTTGTGGAGTTTGTGGAGATCGGCGCGTCTGGGTTTGTGGAGATCGGGTGGGTCGTGACTGGGTTGGTTTGGATTCAGATTGGTTAGTTTAGGTTGGTTTGGTGGCGGTGTGGTGATTGATGATGGTGGAGCCGTGGAGATGGGGGTTGCCGTGGGTGGTGAAGGTGTAGGTTTACTGGTATGGGTTTGGGTTTGCTGTCATGGGTGTGGGTTTGGGTTTGCCGTGGTGATTGATGATGGTGTGGGTCTGGGTTTGCCGTCATGGGTTTTTTTTTTTTGGTGGTGGTGTTGATGGTTTTTTTATTATGTTGTGGTGGTGTTGATGGTCGGAAAGGGTGGTGTTGAAGGTCAGAGAAGGTGGTGTTTTTTTTTTTTTTGGTGTTGAGCAGAAAGAAAGAGAGATATATTATTTTGTTATGTAAAAATATTATTTTAATAAGTAGGATAGGAAAATAGAAGTTGGGATGCTGGAGGTATTCTAAAATGGTATGGTATAATGATAAAGTGACTTTTTGAGATGGTAAAATAGAGTAGAATTAGAATTTTGGGATGCTGATGCTCTGAGCACTCTACAATCAAATAAGGCATGTCGATCCCTGCTACAACAGAATGAGCAAACTTCCCAATCAAAACCTTGGGCTCCTATGTTCTCTAGAACAATGTGACTCTTGGGCTAGAGCTCGTAGCATGGCTTTCTAAGGGAGTAGGGGGATGAGAAATCTAGGATACTTTCATCCACTGTAGAGATAGCATTCACATTCCCTTATGAATAAGGAGGCAAAGGATTAGTCATGACATTCGGCTTGGCTATGTTGTCAATGAGATCTTGGATTTGGTATCTTAACTACACACACTCTTTTAAGGTATGCCCTTTGGCCCCGAAATGGTGCTCACATTTCTTAGATGGGGTAAAGGTGGACCGTTCATAGGCTTCACAAATACTAGAATCACTAGCTTCTTCTCCAACAGATAACCATAAAGCTTTGCCATGGGCATAGGTAACAAAGATAATTTCCGTGGTTTCACCTTGGGATATCAGGGTGGATCAAGCCTTCCCCTATGATTGCATGCTCAGTAAGGCGCTTGGGCTAGTTGAACCTATTGCTAATAAGGCTGGGCATTTGGGGCTGTATAAGCAGAAGTAACACCCTTTGGCCCTTTAGGCATTTTTTCAATCATATGAACATCAACTTCTTTCCCTTTGTAGCTAGTTGCCTTCTTCACCTGTTGTTCTATCATAGAATTTAGAGCCTCAGGATCAACTATTTTCTTGCTTCTAATACCCTCATCAATGTGCTCCCCGATAGGAATCATGCTTGCAAAGTGAGTGACTTAGGCACTGATCATCTTCTCATAGTAAGGAGGTTTAAGGTTATTGATGAACCACTTGATCATTCTGTCTTCCATCATGGGAGGGAGCACTTAGGCTGCTAGCTTATGCCACCTTTGGGCATACTCATGGAAAGATTCCCCACTTTTATTTTCCGTCCTCTGAAGAACTATGTGGTCGAGCTATCTTAGTGTTGAACTGATAATACTCCAAGAATACGTTAGCCATCTCTCTCTAGCTAGAGGTCTTTTCCAATCTCACATACCATAAGGCTGCAAGACCAGTCAAGCTAATAGGGAAAATTTGGTAGAGCAAAGGATGATTGTCTCCATATGATGTCATCGTCCTGCAGAACATGCGTAGATGGGTGCGAGGATCTCCAATGCCATCATACTTGACAAACTCGGGTGCCTTGAACTTGAGAGGCATAATGACCCGAGGGAAATTGATTAGGTTGTCTAGATCGACATTTCCTCGGGTGTTAGAGCCCTTTATGATATGGATTTTCTCAGTTAGGGTCTCCACTTGACTTTTGACCTGATCATAACCAAACTCTGAGGTCGTATCCTTAGAAGGATCTACTTCTTGGTTATTCCCTTATGAGGTGAATGGTGGCGTGGTTTGGCCCTGATTTGGATTTGGTGGAAGCCGAGCCTCATTTTCAGGATAGGGTACAGAGCCCTCTAGAGTGGGTCTATATGGATCACAATTCCATCCTACAACCAGTTGTTGCATCATGTGCATCATTTCTGCCATCTACTCTTTCAGGAGAGCGATCTTATGAGTGTTTTCCTTGATAGGGGTAGGACTACTAGTAGACATTTCTTTAGCATGAGACCTAGTGATGATAGGATCACGATGTGATGGTAACTTGGATTGTTTCCTTTGAGTAATCTTTTCTCTTTATAATCCAGGAAAGGAAAAGAACAAGATGGGAAAAAATGAGGTACATTTGAAAATTTGACAATGTGGAAACACGAAACAAACATGTAGTTAGTTTAGGTTCTTGCTCATTTAAAATGCACCTATTATTTTTTAGAATGTTGGCTTGAACCCTTGAGTAGGTTTTTATCATGATGAGTTTATATAGTGATGCAAAATTAATGCACAAGCTTGGCAAGTAACCAAAACTTTCATATCATGCATGAAATTGCGGGATGGACCCTTCTCTTTTGTTTACATGGAAAGTAATGCTTTTACAAAACTTGGCTTTTTACAATGCCCCTAAATCATGGGCTATAGACAATGGCTCCAACAGTGGGCCTTTCACAATAAAAGGAAATTCAAATTTACAATGAAGAGGTTTCGTTCTAGATGGCTTTGCCTTCTAGGAGAAGATCTTGAACTTTGGCAATGTCCTTCTTGGTGTAGAGTTCCGGCTACTTGCCACAAATTTTATTTGTACACATTTACATGAAAAAGCCATTAGTGTATGCATGCATACTCTTGTAGGGTTGGAAACCCTTAGGGATTAGGTATGATTTAATTTGTAAGCAACGGGGTTGCTTTTCCCAAGGTGTTAATCACAGATGCTGTGCAAATAAGATAGATAGAACCTGGAGTAGAGCACAACTCTTTAATAGCAAAAAAGATGAACCTACAAATGAAAACTAGACACTTTCCTTTTGACTCATTTTGAAAACAATCCTATGAAGGATATCCTACCTTAGGTTGGGATGTTCACTCGGATTTGGCTCTTCCTAGTCCTTACGGGTTTGACATAGTCTAGGCTAACTATATGAGACACGACTTAACTAGAAAGTTGGTCCTATTCTTAGGGGGCACCTTGATCATCTAATCCTTCCCTTCATAGAAGTTGTGGTATATAGTGGATCAAGCAGGGCCTTTTCAACTACTCCTATCTACCCATGGACCTAGAAGTGCCTACAAGTTGGCACCCAGTAATTATCTATGGTTTGCATGTTAGGTGGTAACCTTAAAATAAAATGAGGGGAAAGCCTGGGTTCGACTCAAAATGAGGGGTGATGTCATGCATTTTGAAATGAAAGGAGAAAGACTTTCCAAGCACAATAGATATATGCATAGATAAAGGTATAGCAGAAATTAAATCTTACTACCCTAGGTTTGCACATGTGAAGGAAAGCTGTAAAGCATGCTTAAGAAAGCAGCTTTATACATACAAAAATACCTTAAAGCCTGTTTTTGGAAAAACATTTGAAAAACATTTTTGAATAATATTTTTGAGTTTTGAAAATAGTTTACCAGGATATAGTAAAAGCATTTTTCAAAAGGAAAGCCCTAGAGGCTAATGCCAATTTCAATGTTTTTTGAAAGCCAATGCCCAAAGATTATGATCTTATCAAAATCTCTAAAGGCTAAACTCTCTAAGTATCCCAAGTGAAGTCATCATTCTGTCAACGCCTCGCGGTTGCTCGATCACCCAATACAACGATGCTCGCGCGCCTATTTATCTATCTTTCAGTGTGAGAAATATGATGGTATGGAGGTGTCTCGTACCTCAAGTGTGTGACTGAAATTTGAGTCAATTTTAAGGAAAATATCAAAAGTAAGTGAAGTCGTTACCAATCATTGGGTTTTTCTAAGGTGTGATTAGTCACCTAACTCTATTTGATTTTATTACTAATCCTAGTTTAAGAAAAAGTGCATTTTTCCAAATCTAATGTGGATGGATAAAAAATATTGATTGTTGAGTTCGAAAGTCTAGTTATGTGTGGGAAAGTGTTAGGTACCCCACAACGCCTGTCCGTGGACAGTCATTTGTTTTCGTAAAATCATAATTTAAGGACATTGATAGTTGAAAACGAGCTATTGTTTGGGGCTTTAAATGCATTGGGCTTTGAGGTTTGGTTTCGAAATGGGTGTGGTCTTAATCAATGCTTTCTAAGTGTGTTTGGAATCGTTGCCAAATTTTCGCAGCGAAAATTCAGTAGCATTTCGTCTTACTTTCGTGGTAGAAATTTAGTAGTGCTTCGCCTCAGATGCATCATAGCACAATAAACGCTATTCTCACCAAGCTTTCGACATGAGAATTTGGCAATAGGGATGCCCCATTTTCACAATGAAAATCTAGCAGAGTTTCAAGTTTGGTGTGCTATGGCGCACCAGCCGAGTTTCATAACTATGTATACGGTGCGCATCAACATGCTTGTACTGAGATGAGTCAAAGCCCTTCAAAGCATCAAGCATGTTGATGTGTGTCACATATATGGGGAAAACAATGTCACTCAGGTGACATGGATCAAGAAAATCTGACCGCAATGATCATGCACACAATATAGCATGAATATGCACCTACAGTAGTCGCCTTGAGCACATACCCACACTACAAGGTCAAGAGCACTCTTGATCAGCAAGGGTCACTCACATAACCGCGAGAGTCCATCATACAAAGTGCATAATCACCCACACACAAACAAGCATATATATATATATATATAAATACTTACATCATGCATAATGCTATCACATAGAGTAAGAAAGTAAAACAGACATTGCCAACATTCCAAGGGTATGGCCCAGCAAGGTACACGAAATGTAAAGCAAACAATGCCATACCTAGGGAACGCGGTCCAAGCAAAGAGTAGGAAAAGTAAAAGGGGCACATGGAGAGGGCTAACCCTAATACATGCTCTAGAGAAGAGGCTGAGAGAGAGAGAGAGAGAGAGAGAGAGAGAAGGAAAAAACTACCCTAGAAGGGCTAGGCTTCCTAATCTACTGAACATTGCCCTTTATGGGCTTACATCCTTGCCCTTTTTGCTTGTGCCAAGGAGGTCGCGCCTTTGCTCTGAACGTCCATTCTCCATGCTAGTACATGCAAAGACAAAAGAAACAAGCTAGTAGATAAGCAAAAAAAGAAACAAAGGAGATAGGGAAAGCGTGCAAAGAACATATTAACAAAGAGAGCTAAATGGGGGCAAACAAAGCATGTTAAGAAAAAGAAAGGGCAAACAAGCATGTTATCAAACAAAACAGGTGGTCCTAGGAGGACAGATGTAGGTATACCCAATATGGCGTTAATCTTTGATTGGTTAACTTCTATACCTCTATCATTTACTAGGAAGCCTAGTAATTTTCCTGCGGTTACTCTGTAGGTGCATTTCTGTGGGTTCAGTCTTAGTCTATACTCCTTGATCCTTTCAAATAATTTTTTCAAGGTGGTTATGTGGCCTTCTCTTTCTTTGGACTTTAAGATCATATCATCAACCAATACCTCTACCTCATTGTGCATCTCGTCATGTAGTAAGGTGGTGGCTATCTTTTGGTAGGTCGCTCTTGTATTCTTGAGTCCAAATGGCATTACTGTGTAACAATAGATCCCCCATTCAGTGATCTTGCTCTTGTCCCTAGGGGCTATTTTGATTAGGTTATATCTTGAAAAGCCATCCATGAAAGACATTAAAGCACTACCAGTGGTGTTATCTACCAAGACATCTATGTGAGGCAAAAGGAAGTCATCCTTAGGAAAAACCTTGTTTAAGTCCCTAAAGTCCACACACATTCTCACTTTCTTGTCCTTCTTGGGTTCAAGCACAACATTGGCTATCCATACGGCTTGGTGCACTGGTTTGATGAACCTTACTTTCAATTACTTGATGACTTCTTCTTTGATCTTAAGAAGCTATTCAATTCTCATACGTCTCAACTTCTACTTGACGGGCACTATGTGAGAATGAGTATCAATGTGATGTTGTGCTATTTTGGGATCAATGTCGGGCATATCTTCATAAGACTAGGCAAACACTTCTTGAAATTCTATAAGAAGCTGTATGAGATCTTTTCCTTCTTGTTCATTTAGGGTTGAGCCAATTTTAATTAAGCGTGCATTCTTATCATTTTCTAAATTAATAGTTTCAAAAATTGGTTCCATAGGTTCAATTTTCTTTTCCAATTGTTTGTTAATTTCATTTTCAAATTCATTGGAATCATTTAAGTGTAGAATTTCAATATTATGGGACACATTAAAGTAAGCCAAATTAGAATTCATCATATTAAAAATGTTGAAAAGTACATTGGAACTTGCATTACAAGATATCTTTTTCATGCCATTAGAAAATCTAACCCAAATCCAATTACTAAGTTGCCCATCAGTAGACATGATGAATTTAGATTGATCACTTGGCTCCTTGGTGTTTATGGTGAGCACGTCCCTCCCACTTTTAGCATAGCTCCCATTACTTCATCATCCATGTAGTCCATCTAATGACCTCTTCTTGAACATCCTTGATTACCACGGTAGGTTTCTCCTTGGAAGTAAGTTTTTCCTCAAATAATATCTCCCAGCCGGGATTCCCTTTTCCACCTTTATCTACCCAAACCTTGGGAAAGTTGTAGAAAGGAAAGTCTCCTCCTTCCTTCACAAAGTTCCCATTGAGAGTACCAAGGTTCTTCTTGATTCTGTTGCAGCCTTTAAAGAACCCCAAATCTTCCTTGGTTTGTTAGGTCTCAAAGTTGGGGAATTCAACCACCCCTCTTCCT
The DNA here is from genome assembly GCF_002906115.3 of Quercus suber. Lineage (NCBI taxonomy): Eukaryota > Viridiplantae > Streptophyta > Magnoliopsida > Fagales > Fagaceae > Quercus > Quercus suber. The sequence goes on along the minus strand of NW_027069694.1, from coordinate 277,799 downwards.
TCCTTTCTAAGACTCATACCAGGCATGTACCCCATCTTCTTCATCATTGCAATCACCTTATGACTACAATATGGGATTAAGTTCATAGTGTACTTCTCATCCTTCAATCCATAATTAGTTGTGTTCACAAATTCAAAGCCACCCATTTGAAATTCATTCTCCCCCTCTTCGAGTCCACAAACGGTGCTAGGATCTCACTATCGCCAAGCACCACAGCGATCCCTCCTTTCCATGGGATCTTCATCTTTTGGTGTAAAGCAAAAGGAATAGCTCCAATGGGATGAAGTCATGCCCTCCCTAAGAGAAGGTTGTAGTTAGAAGTGATTTCCATCAAATCAAATTCCACAATTATTTTCAACAGACCAATTAAGGAGAAAACAATTGTCAGTCTTATGGCCTGATTTCTGATGAAAGTGATAATATTCATTGAGGATCCAAGTAGGAGGCACAGGATTAGGCTTTGGTGTGGGATCTAAACGTTTAGGAAATCCTTTGTAATTTAGATTCTCATATACTTAGGCAAGGGTCATTCCTAGGTTGGAAAACTCTCGACGGTCTTTCTTTTTGAAGCTTGGATAGGCTAGAGGTTGTTAAGGTATGATAGCACTTGCATTTATGGGATTGGGTGCTCCACCCCCATATGTCTTCTTGTTTGTAGGCTTCTTCTCCCCATTCTCCACTTACCCATTATTGATGGCATCCTCAATCCTAGTTCCATAATCACACAATTCTCCAAAAGAACTAATAGATGATGACAACAACCCGCTATTGTATGCCAGAAACAACATGAAGAATAAAACAACATGAAGAATACTTGGGGCTGCCCTCACTTGTTTGTAAAAGGAAGAAACCAAGTTTTAATTATATCGAAGAAAGGGTTTAGAAGAAGTTGCAAGGTTGGAAAGAGAAATTGTTTTCTTAGGTGGGAAGAGTGATTCTTATTAAAGCAGTGGTGCAGAACATTCCTACTTCCACCATGAGTTATTTCAAATCATCCTTGGGGCTATGTAATGAGAACAAAAGTTTGAATCGAAAATTTTGGTGGGGCCAAATGGGCAATCAAAGGGAAATCCATTGGGTTAGCTAGGAAGGATAAGCATGCCAAAGATTTAAGGTGGTACAGGGTTTAAGGATCTATTATTATTTAATGATGCTCTTTTGGCTAAGCATGTGTGGAGACTTCTTTACAATAAGCAGTCCCGTTTCTATAAAGTGTTCAAAATCATATTATTTTCCAAATTGCTCGATTATGGAAGCTCTAAAGTCCACTTCAAGTACATATGCCTAGAAGAGCATCTTAAAAAGGAGGGAGGTTCTTAGATGAGGGGCGAGATGAAGGATATGAAATGGTGAGTCCATAAAGATTTGAACTTGTTTGTTTTTAGATCCCTTAAAACACAACTGGATTAACCTAGTTAACAAGCCAAGTTATTACTTAGTCCAAATTCCAAATCTAGGTTAACACAATCATATAATCATATCAATGCAAAGTGCGGAATATAAACAACACAAAGATATGATGACCTAGGAAAACCAAACTGGTAAAAAAACTGGAGAGGATTTAACCTAGCTATCCTCAAGGTAAACCTGAATCCACTATGAAAGAATCAAAGTTTTACAATAGCGACTTAAACCACTAACATTCTATTGTTACCCACCAGTAGAAAACTTACTAACAAGACCACGTACAAGCTTTGAAACCATGGACTCCTTCTTTCTTGGATTTTCTAGCAAGTACTAGCACTCCCGCTTATGTATCTTTAAGCTCTTCAGTGCAGCGACTGAATGATCATCAAGCTCTCAAAGAAATCTCCTTCTTGATAATCCTAAGCATGTGTGAAGGCAACCACCTCTCAGATCTCACAAGAGATTCACACACATAGCAAATAGAGCAACCTCTAAAACATGGCTAGGGTTTCCCTTTTATACCTAGGGCAAAACATGAAACCCTACACGTCATATAGGATTAGGGCTGAGTTGAAAATTCTGCACAAAAAAAAAAAAAAAAAAAAAAAAATCTGCACGACTTTCAATCGATCAAGTCAGTCAGAATTACACACTTATGATTAGGGCTGAGTTGAAAATTCTGCACAAAAAAAAAAAAAAAAAAAAAAAAATCTGCACGACTTTCAATCGATCAAGTCAGTCAGAATTACACACTTAATTCCGCAGTTAACTCAATTCCAACTTTACATAAAAGACGTACATTGAGCAAGACTAAAACAAGATTAACACCCTGTTTTGATCATGGTTTGCCAACAATACAAATTAAAGTTCTAATACATTAGTTCCTAATTACTTAGAACCTAACAGAACTGATCCTTGGCTACCTTCCACCGAATCGCCTAGGGTTGGGTCTCCTTTGGTGGTCCAGTTCTTAGAAGCTTCCATAAGAACACTATTTAATCAAAATTCCAACTTTTAGGATTTGGATTTGGTGAATTTTTTTATTTATTCCTTAGGAAGCAGATATGATTCAGAAAATTCCATTGTGTCGTAATCTAGTTGAAGATAAATTGGTCGACCTTCAATTTGGTCAAGTGTGTACTCGGTCAAGTCGAGCTATCATTTCCTATCTCAAAATCATCCCTCTTGACCACAAATCTAAGGCATGTAACTCAATCTCTAGAGGTATAGAAGAAAATTTGGAGGCTTGTAGTCCCTAATAAAGTTAAGAATCTTTTATGGCATTGTAGACACCTCATTTTATACCCCTTACGACCCGAACTCCCGTTCCCCATGACAACATCACTTGAAGGCCCAAGATTGATTTAAGGCCCAATCTCATAAAATCTTGACTTGAGATTTACTTTTGAAAAATAAAACATATTTTTGAAAAAGAAAAAATTCAAACCCTAAATGTGTGTACACGTATGTGCATGCACATTTAAAGTATACGTACGCATACTAAAGGCATGCTTCTGTATGCCTTAAGTATGCACACACATCAAGGGTTCCAGAATGTATGAAACAAAACTTTTGGACGTAAATTCGTGTAGAGTGAATCTCACATCATCTGGGAGCCACTTTACACCTCTCTATGACCAATATAAAGCCCTAAAAGGCACTTTACAAAGGAGGACAGAAACATACAAGATTCACTAGAAAATAGTGAATCAAAGATGGAGTTTTTACACTAAAACATCCTCAAGTCAAGTTTTACTTGGTTGGGACCTTTTTTGGCCTTTGCCTTTAAGTTATAAAGTTTTCTAACCTTCTTGGTTTTGTTCTTGACTAGATTGATTGAGCGGAACGGTCAAATCAAAGCTCTAGGGAGTTCTTATGTTAAGATAAAGGTTCAACTTTAGCTCTTCACTTCTTTCTTTGTTTTTTATTTGTATGTTTTAATGTTTCGATATACTTATGTTAGCCTAGGTTTGTTTTATGTATGTATTATAAGTATGATAGGTTACTAGTTTTTTTTTTTCCCCCTATGTTTCTGGGTTGAGTTTCTAGGCGTTTATGCATACACATGCTTCATGCATGCATACACATACTCGTGGTGTGTGTATGCATACAATTGGGATTGCACATGCATACCCTATGTATGCGCACACACACTTATGCCCAGAAACCAGATATTTGCTTTCTTTCACATGTTTAGCCTCTATTTGGTCTAGTTTCACATGTTTAAGTCCTGGAGTTAGTAGAATAACAGGTTTTGTGTTGTTTAATTGATAGATTGATGATTAGGGTTTATGAGTGCTTGAATGCCATGAACATGCATTGATGCATAGGTGTTGTGATGTAGTGAGGTAAGTCATGCATAAGCCATATGAACATGCATTTGATTGTTTGAACATGAGTTGATTAAATATAACAATATGCTTGGTTAAATGCCATTATATTTGGATAATGATTATGCTTGATGTATTCTTGTCAATGTTACTACCTTATGATATATTTGTTGCCCTTGGATAGATATAAGTGCTATTTTTTGATAGATGAAAGCTAGGTTTTGGGGACTATATTCCATGTTGTTTGCTTTAGATTCATGTTAAAGTGTGTGTGAGTTTATAATAACATATTAGAAAACCATTTGATGAGACTAGGATGTTGACCACAATGAGTGAAGTTCGAACTACGGGCCAGGTGGGGTTTGGTGCTTAACACTGTCCTATCCCCATACCTAAACTCCAAACACATGCTTGAGTAAAGATCAGTCCTTCCATAAGGGTGCTATATTTATGGTTTCTAAACCAAATCTAGGTGGCAAATCCATTTACACCCCCTACCTGGTCCACCCTATGCCGAGGCATACTTCCTATGAGGAAACCACTACCGCCCAACGTAGTGGGAACGTGTGCACCCACTGTGGTGACTCCACTTGGGATCAAGAAGTTTGACTCCAATGCGCTCCATCTCCCAATCCTAACAAAGGCTTTTCTAATATTGTTTTACACAAACTTTCACTTGGTTTTTTTTGTCCTTTTGCCATGGTTGGCCTTAAGTGAGAAAATGGAGGCTCCATTTAAGGCCAAGACTTTTCAAAGTTCATCTCACCAACTTATAATCTGTGCCATTACTTATGTGGGCTTTAAGTATATTAAAGGTTTGCCGCCAATCCATATGGGGTCCACTTAGGCCCAAGGTTGGAATAATGGCCCAGCTAGTTGTGAGTGACCTATTGATCTATCCCTTTAGCTTTAAGGTGCTTACCCACACATAAAGAGATCCTAGATCCTATCAAAAGAGGGTACCCTTTATAATTCTTGTTTGTTCAACCATATATCTTGTGTTCACCTAATTCTAAAGGACAAAGAAAAGATGTAAAATTGGGACGATGGCCTAAAAGTTATGGCATACCCTAAGGTTTTGGGATGAAAAGAATAGATCTATCTCACATATAAGAGGCTTGTCCCAAAGTTCAAAGTTATGTCTTAACTTGAAAGGTTCATAGGGTCATGGCCCATTTGCTATCATAATGCCCAAAATCAAGGCCCTTTTTGAAAAAGAAAGACTTGGGCCTAAGGTAACAAATATGCCATGGACCTAGCATCCAAGATCCTACAAAGTCAAATGAATCTCTCTAATTTTGGGCCTCCTTGTTGTATGTAAAGGCTAAAATGATGTGAGACTCATAGGACTTGATAGAAAGGCCATAATGTATACTAGCTAGAAGGCTATTTCAAAAAAGAAAAAAAGAATTGATGATAATAAATGAAAAATGAAATGCCCAAAGGTGACAATACATTATTGGCCCATGTTTGAGACAAAAAGGTTGAAAAGCTATAAGCACATTCTAATGAAAGCCTATGAGTGTAAGATGAGAGCAATTGTAAATGAACCAAGCCTTAAGAAACAAGGGGCAAGGCTCATAAGAGGAAAGTGAGTGATTTTGTAATTGGGCCTTCTTTAAAATTGACTTAAAGATTTTCTTAAGAACATCTAAATAAAAAAAAGCTTTTGAATTTAGGACATATGCTAGAGGTCTCTTGTAGATTTTTTTCATGTACCGTAATGCTTGGCTACACACCTCAAAAGAAGATTGACCATGTTGTGATTGAGGGATTGGTTCGCTTGCTTTTCCCAATGTTGAAGGATGTTCTAGAGCCATGGACCATCATAAGGGTTAACAACTTTTTTGAAGTTGGGAGTGCTGGATCTTGGGAAGATGAAAACTAGACTGGAATAGAAGGCCCTATCCAATATGCCCCAACTTGAATTTTGATTAAATGAGATCCTACTTCACCCTTCAATGAAGGGCGATACTTGGCTGAAAATGACGAGGAGGAAGAAGAAGAAGACAAGGAGATTGGCCATATGGAGCATTGGACCGATAATTAGTATGATTGGTTTGCTGGAGGAGAGGATTACACCTTTTCCAATCAAGAAGATGTACCGTGGGTTTAAGCAAAAGCAATACATGTATGGAGCCCATGGGAAGAGGAAGATTGGTCTGTTAGGATATGTGCCCTTTAAATCCTATTGTCTGATACTATGTATGACGACATTATGTATGATATTATGTTGTGATTAATAAATGTTTTTATTATTATCTAAAATAATGGTAACATGAATATTTGGACACCATCATATAGTCCATGAGATACATAGTATGTGATTTATGTAATTTAGTGGCAGAAGATATAAATCACAAGCTTTTTGTAAACTTAGAATTTTAGTTCGTAGTCTGTGACGAAATTGTGTATTTCATCTGCAAAGACTATAACATATCAACTAAGATGATTTGTTTTGATCATGGAAGTTGAGACTTTGAATTGATATGTTGATATGTTTTAAGTGTTAAGATATATTGAACTGGATTACTGTGAGATTTATTATTCTACTAACGACTATCAAATGAATAATAAATCTCACTACTTTTATTTACATGAACTTTCAATCCTGAGAGAATAACGAACCTGGTCATGAATTGTAGGTTACTTTGATATATCAGGAATGAGATTTAAAGTCACGATCAAAGCCTCAGTATGTTGGGTAGCCACATTTAGTGTGTGTTTGTATACTGCTTATTTTGATGAAAACTGAAAACTTATTGCTAAAAACAATAAAAAACTAATTTCCTCTTCATGTCCTAGGAACAATGCAAGAGGCACTAGTAATTAAAAAAAATAAAAATAAAAATAAAATAAAAAGAAGGCAAAAACACTAGACGTGAGGAGCAAAATGCTATCCAAATGGGGCTTTAATGTTGAAGGAACATATATTCTCAAGATGGAATTCATAATCTCTTAACGGAGATATAAAATATTCCATTGTGATAAGTTTAATGGGCTTGGTTATTTAGAGTGCTAGGCTTAATCACTTTACTAAAAAGTTACTAAAGTATATATTTATGAAATTGGATTTCATAAATATATGATGAACAACTTAAAGGATTAAACTGAGTACTCAAGGATTAAGATGTAGTAATCTTCAAAGTGACAGTCAACATTCATGACTTTTGTATTACTACGAATATTTTAATGGAGGGGTCGTATGTAAAATAAAGTCTTGGGATATAATTTATTAATAAGACCTAGAGTGCAATTATATTTATATAGTGTTATTAAATATAATTAATGGTAATTTTGGGTTTGTCAAGAGTTAATAGAAAGGCCCAAAACTCATTAGAGCTAGTGTCTTATTTGTCCTTTTTGGTCCCACTCCAAGCCACATACTAAAGCCCAATTAGAATGGCCCAAAAGGCTAGCCCAATTAGATAATCAATTATATATAAGGAGAGAAACATACATAATATAGTAAGGTATAAAAATGGTGTGTATGTGAGTGTAAGCCACTCTTTTATTGTCCCTTAAACACACACATATATATATATATATATAAAAACTGATTGAGAGACCACACTTCTTGGGTATAAGTGGAATTAGAGTGAAGATTAAAAGTGTTCCAAAGTACTTCTAATCTTTGGTTTTGAATTTCATTGCACCAAGGTATGCTCTCTTGTTCTTAAATTCTGAAATTTAAATAGTACATGTTATCAATTGCGATTGAAGTAGATTCGTTAATTTTCTACTGCGTATACTTTGTATGTGATACAAACTATGTTTTTCCTACATGGTGCTTGAAGCTAAAGACTTTGTTTGAGGAAGGGAGCAAGGAAGACATTCGCAACATCTAAGAAGAAAAGGAGCATAATGAAGAGCCGAATGATCCTTCTACATTCATCATACCTACTGATGGGCATCTTAGCATTTGGACTTGGGTCGGTTTTTCTAAAGTCATAGGGAAAATGTCCTATAACGCTAGTTCTAATGTACTTTCAACATTTTCAATAAGATAAATTCTGATTTGGCTTATTATAATATGTCCCATAATATTGAAATTCTGCATTTAAATTATTCTAATTAATTTGAAATGAAATTAATAACAAATTGGAAAAGAAAACTAAACCTATAGAACCAATACTTGAAGCTCTTAATTTGGGTAATGATGAGACTCCATGCTTAATTAAAAGTGGCTCCACTTTGGATAAATAAGAAAAGAAAGATCTCAATGAACTTCTTATTGAATTCCAAGAGGTATTTGCATGGTCCTATGAAGATATTTTGGGCATTGATCCAAAGATAGCATAGCACCATGATCAAAGAGGTTACCAAGCAACTGAAGGTAGGGTTCATCAAACTCGTACACCAAGCCAAATGGATAGCCAATGTTGTACTCATGCCTAAGATGGATGGAAATTTGAGAATGTGTGTGGACTTTAGAGACCTAAACAAGGCTTGTACCAAAGATCATTTTCCTTTACCCCACATAGATGTCTTAGTGGATAACACTGTTGGTAGTGCTTTGATATCTTTCTTGGATGGTTTCTCCGGATATAACCAAATCAAGATAGCTCCCAAACACATGTCTAAGACCACTTTCACCACAGAATGGGGAATCTATTGCTACACAATGATATGATAGTGAAGTCTAAAGGTAGAGAGGGCCTCATAACCAACTTGAGGAAATTATTTGAGAGGATTAAAGAGTACAAGTTTAGGTTAAATATACAAAAGTGCACCTTTGGAGGGACCGCCGAAAATTGTTAGGCTTCCAAGTAAGTGATAGAGGGATAATAGTTGACTCATCAAAGATCAAAGCCATCTTGCACATGCCTCCACCCAAAAGTGAGAAAGAGATAAGGGGATTCCTAGGTTGATTACAATACATTAGTCGACTCATTGCTAAACTCACTTCCACTTGTGAGCCTACCTTCAAACCTTTGAGAAAGAATGAACCACATACATGGAACAAGGAGTGTTAAAAAGCCTTTGGGACCATTACGGAATACCTCCATCATCCACCTATCCTAGTACCTCTAAAGCCCGGAAAACCTTAACTCCTCTACTTATCAATCATAGAGGATGTCGTACGAAGCATGTTAGCCCAAGAATATGATAATAAGGATGAGAGAGTCATATACTACATAAGTAAGAGGTTGTATGATTATGAGACTAGATACACACTCATAAAGAAGTCATGTTTTTCTCTTATGTGGGTTTATAGAAATTAAGACACAATATCCTACCATTCCAAGGGCGGATTGTTGCCAAAATGGACCCTTTGAAGTACCTATTTGAGAAACCCACCTTGAGTGGAAGATTATCAAGATGGTTAATCTTATTGGCCAAGTTTGATATGAAATATGTGGCTAGAAAGACTATTAAAGAGACTATGATTTCTGACTTTTGCACCAAAAACCCTATGGAGGGAGAGGGTAGTAAGGAAGACGTCCCTGATGAGAACATATTGAACATAGAGCTTGGACCATGGAAGATGTACTTTGATGGATCGGTGAACCAATACATAAATGAGATAGGTGTATTGTTGATTAACCACGATGGATCACATATACTCATGGCTGTTAAGTTGAAATTTAAGACAACCAATAACATGGCAGAATATGATGCTTGTATCATCGGAATGAAGCCCTACAAGAACTAAGGGCAAAGGACACCAAGGATTGTTAAGCCTAGAAGTTGTGGAAAATGAAGAAGGAACATCTAAAGCCCTACAAACAATACTTGGAGGAGTTGACAAGGACTTTTGATAAGATTGAATATACCATTATCCCTAGAGCCCAAAATTAGTTTGTAGATGCATTAACTACTTTAGCCTCCATGGTTGAGATACTTGAAGGAGTGTGGACACATCCTTTGGAGATTAAACAAAAGTATTAACCGGTACATAAAGAGAACGAAGACCTAGTCATCTTAGCCAAAGAAGAGGAAGGAGTCCCTTGGTATTATGACATCCTAAAGTTCCTAGAGTTAGGAATCTATCTTGAGAATGTTGGCAAAAAGGAACGATGTTCTATGAGAATGATGGTGATATAATACATCCTATGTGGAGGCCAACTCTATAGGAGATTTTATGATGGGGTATACCTTCACTGTTTGAAGAAGGATGAAGTTAAGAGAATCATGGAAGAAGTCCACCAAGGAATTTGTGGTCCTCATATGAAGGGAAAGATGTTAGCAAAGAAGATCTTAAGGATGGGGTACTATTGGATTACAATGGAAATTGATTGCATAGATTTCATGAAGTGTTGCCATGATTGCCAAACACACGCTAATCTAAACCATGTACCACCTAGTGAGCTATATAGTATGACTTCCCCATGGCCTTTCTTGGTATGGGGTAAAGATGTGATTGGAAGAATAGCTCCTAAAGCCTTAAATGGACACAAGTACATTTTGGTTACAATTGACTACTTCACTAAATGGGTAGAAGTTGCCTCCTATTATGTGTTGAAAGCCAAGCACATGGCCCGAATTATACAAAACAACATCATCTGTCGGTTCGGAGTAATATAAGAGATCATCTTCGACAATGGGTCTCACTTTTAAAGGAGGAGTTTGAACAATCATAAAGTTTTATAAGATTGAGCATCACAAGTCTTCACTATATCAACCACAGACTAATGGAGCCATAAAAGCAGCCAACAAGAACGTCAAGAGTATGGCCAAGACTATGGTAACATACAAGGACTAGGTAGAAAAGCTTTCATTTGCTTTATGGGGCTACATGACTTCTATTCGAGCATCAACTGGGGTAACCCCTCACTCTTTGGTGTATGGGAGTGAGGTGGTACTTCCTATTGAGATGGAGATATAATCATTAAGAGTGTTGGTGGAGAGCAAAGACCTAGAAGGGGATTGGATAAGGAAAACATTTGAACAATTGACCTTGATAGATGAGAAGAGAATGTATGCCCAATACCATGTGCAAGTTTATCACAAGAGAATTGCAAGAGCATTCAATAAGAAATTCAAGTTGAGAAATCTAAAGATGGTAAACCTAGTTCTGAAAGAGTTTAAGGGAGAAATTTCTGACCTTAAGGGCAAGATGAAGCCAAGATGGTCCTAACCCTTTGTCATCAAGAGAATCATGTTGGGAGGCACTATAAAAATTACTGATTTGGATGGGGAAGATATGTTCCAACCAATCAACATGGATAGACTCTAGAAGTATAACCCTAGAAAACAAAAAAAGAAAGAAAAAAGGAAAACCTGGCTAGGTTGAAAACCCAAAAGGGTAATCTAGGCAAAAATTAGAGGAAAAGGCCATGGGTATGGTGAAAATTCCCACAAGGACATCATGGGCAAAAGTTACATGGCATAGAAAAAAGAAAAGAAAAATAAAGACAATAAGCAAAGATAATAAAGTAATTGATTCTCTCGTTGCACAAATTAAAAGATGATAAATTGTTTTCGTAGTGGATTTGGAACTTTCTAATCCTTTATCAACTCAAATGAAAAAACATAGAATCATAAAAGTGTAGAAAAGTAAAATTTGGGACATATTAAGGTTGTAAAGTTGTTATTTACAACTATGTGTTTTGTTGGCTTTTATTCCGTGCCAAATTTGATTGTAATTTTATTCAATCTTTTGTACCCTGTATTTATTGTGGGATTTGATTGTAGAGGTGTGTGATAGAGAGAGAGAGTGTGAAGACTTAAGCAATTGAAGACTAAAAAGTTTTCATGGGTAGCTCGCGACTAAGCATCCCGCAAAGTGAACCATGTAACTTGCACATACTAGAATGTGAAGAGTTAGGCCAGGATGGAGACAGCTGTGTCTCGCAAGTATCTTGCGAGTAAGGCCTTCCCGTGAGACACTCGCGAGATATTCTGTTCTGCCAGCCTGTTTATTCTGATACACTTTATGTGCCTACACTATATATACCCACCTTACCCACAAATGTTAAGAGGTGCTTCTGAGAGAAAACCCTAGCAAAACACCTTGAGAGTTAGAGATTGTTATACTCATAATCCTCTACACATTTTCTTGTAGAATTTCCTCAACTCGTACCTCTCCATTTCCATACCATTGAGAGGTTAATAGCTCAAACACATACCACACTCTTTTAGAGTGTCAAGTGAAGTTTTGGTGCTGCTGGGAAGAATTGGAAGAAGATAAGAATGGCAAATGTAACATGGAGCTTGTTGCAGGATTCGGAGAACTAGACAAGACACCGTTCCGAGAAGCCTTATTGGAGTAGGAGCTTAGAGGGCTTAGGTACATCAGGTAGATTAGGCTTGTATGGTCTTTTGTTAATCAGATGAAAATTGACTTGGAGAAAGTATTTGTGGAAATCATAACTTATTTTTAGAAGAATAAAACTATTTTAGGAAAATAAAGACCACAGAAACCCTCAAGCATGCATACGCAATCACGTGTATGTGCATGCATGCTTACGCATGCTAGGTTTCTAGAAACTATGAAAGAAAATGTTTCATGCATTAAAACTTGGTTTGAAACGAACCTCACATCATTTGGGAGCCACCCAAACCCTATTTTTCGACTATATAAAGCCAGAAATGGTACATTTCCAAGGGGACAAATTCTGGTGGTAAAACACATTATATTCACTAGAAAATAATAAATCAAAGAGAGAGTTTTTCACAAAACAATCTCAAGTCAAATTTTGTTTGATTGAGACGTTTTCTGGTCTTGATCTTTAAGTTCTAACTTTGGTTCTTCACTTTCCTTTGATTTTCCTTGTACATATATGTTTTTATTTAAGTCTATGTGTTCTAAAATGTTTGTTTAAGCTTAGGTTTTCTTTGTGTTTATTTCTAAGCAAGTTAAGTTGTTAGTTTCCTTTTTTTAGTGTTTCTATTTTGTCGTTTCTAGGTTAGTGTTCTTAGGGCATGAATGCATATGCATGCTGCTTACATGTGTATCCATACTCATGGTATGCATACATAACAACTAGGCTACGTATGCATGCCTTATGTATGCGCACACATACTCTTGCTTAGAAACCCTAATTCACCTTATGTTTATTTTTCCTTTGTTTTATCTACATTTTTAACCTAGTTTTCACATTTGTATACATTTGTTCACCCTGTTTGGTTATGCTTTTCTTTATTTCATGCCTTTATATTTATTAGGCTTTTGATTTGCTTGGATACCATGAACATGCACATGAACATGAACATACATTGATACATGGATGTTGTGATGTAGTGAGGTAAGTCGTGCACTCACATGAACATGCATTGGTTGGAATATGAGTTTGATATGTCTAAATAACATGAACATGTTTGGTTGAATTCCATGTTTATGGTGTTTAGATGCTTTAACATGTTTTGTTGATTCTGCCATGTGATGTTTTTGCCCTTGGAGATATTTGTTTAAATGCCATGATAGATGATGATTAGGTTTGGGATGAGTGATGCGATGTTGTGTGTCTTAGATGCATGCTAGAGTGTGTGTATGTTAGAATAACATATTAAACCCGCCTCTAATGAGATTAAGACTTGGAACACAATGACTTGATGCCTAACACCTTCCCATCCCTATACCTAAGCTCCGAACACGTGCTCTAGTAAAAGACCAGTCCTTCCAAGAAGGGCATTATATTTATGGTTCCTAGACCTAATCTAGGTGGTGACTCCATTTCTCCGCCATAGTCCACCCTAGGCCAAGGCACACTCACCCAACTACGAGGATGACACCACGCACTCGTGGGCATTTACGCCCACAATGGTGACTCAGCTGGGGATAGATAGTTTGATTCAAATGTGTTACATTTCTTAATCTTAATCTTAATAAAGGCTTGCTTAATATTGTTTGCACACACTTTCATCATTTCTTTTATCCGTTTCTTTGGTTGGTGATAAGTGGGAAGGTGGAGGCTCCATCCGGAATATTTCGAAATTCATCCCACCAACTCACAAATCTGCACCATCACCTATAATGGGCTTTGAGTACATTAACAGTTTGCCAACAATCCATTATGGTCCATTTAGGCCCAAGGTTGGAATCATGGCCCACCTAGTTATGAGTGACCTATTGATCTATCCCTTTAGCTTTAAGGATCCTACCCACACTTAGAGAGATCCTAGATCCTATCAAAAGAGGATACCCTTTATATCTCTTATTTGTTCAACCATATACCTTGTGTTCACCTAATTCTAAAAGACAAATAAAAGATGAAAAAAATTGAAAGGATGCCCCAAATGTTATGGCATGCCTTAAGATATAGGGATGAAAAGGAAAAGAAGTTCTCACATATAAGAGACTTATCCCAAATTCCAAATGTATATCTTAACTTGAAAAGTTCATAGGACCATAGCCTAGTTGCTATCATAAGCCCAATATCAAAAGGACTCTTGAAAAGGAGAACCTTGGGCCTAAGGTAACAAATATGCTTTGGGCCTAGTTTCTAGCATCCTACAAAGTCAATATGAATCTCCCTAATCTTAAGCTTCTTTGTTGCATACCAAGACCCAAAATGATGAGAGATTCATGGACTTTAAAAGGAAAGCCACAACATATTCTAGCAAGAAGGGTACTTTAAAAAAAATAATTAACAATGAATATAAGAAAAGAAGAGCCCAAAGGTGATGAATACATTGTTGACCCATATTTGAGATAAAGGGTTGAAAATCTCTAAGTGTGGTTAGAGTACTGAGAAGTTAGAATAGTCATGCTGACTCATTAGTCACTTTGGCTTTATCGTCTGATGAGTGTGTTCCACGAATGATCTTTGTAGAGTTGTTGAAGCAACCGAGCATAGAGCATCTTCCGATTGTAGCCTTGGCTTCGATGTCTAAATCAAGTTGGATGGACCCTTATGTTTCTTTCCTAATTGATGGATCTTTACCGACTAATGCGGTAGAGACAAAGAAGGTAGGGAGAATGTTGGCTCATTTGGTTATTTGAGGATAAGAAGTTGTAACGGAGATTGTTTGGAGGTTCTTATCTATTATGTCTCCATCCAAATGATGTTGTTGAACTCCTGGCTGAGCTACACGAAGGGATTTGTGGTGGACACTTGGGGGGAAGGTCTTTGTCCCACCGAGCTATGACTCAAGGATTTTGGTGGCCGAACATGCAAACAGGATGTAGCCGAGTACGTCAAGAAGTGCAATTAGTGCCAGAGACATGCCCCAATCATTCATTAACCAGGTGGAAACTTGAACCCAATCACCAGTCCTTAGCCTTTTATGCAATGGGGTCTAGACATAATTAGGCCATTCCCTTGGGCAATGGGAAATAGAAGGTTTGTATTGGTTGCCACTGATTATTTTACGAAGTGGGTGGAAGCTGAAGTCTTGGCGAATATCAGGGACATTGATATGAAAAACTTTGTATGGAAGAATATCGTCACAAGGTTTGAGGTACCCTAGACGCTAGTTTTGGACAACAGATTACAATTTGACAGTAAGGCATTTTGAGAGTACTGAAGCTATCTAGGAATCATTAATAGGTACTCATCACCAGCGAATCATTAATAGGTACTCATCACCAACATATCCCTAGATTAATGGACAGGAGGAAGCTACGAACAAGACAATAGTCAATGGTTTAAAGAAAAGACTAGAAGGGGCGAAAAGGAATTGGGTCGAGGAGTTGTCGTGTGTTTTGTGGGCTTACCGAACTACACTGAGGAGGTCAACAGGTGAAACTCCATTCTCCATGACATATGGGGTAGAAGCAGTCATTCTAGTGAAGATAAGTATGTCAAGCATGAGGGTTGTTGGTTTCTCTCCAGACAACAATGACACTCAAATGTCCGAGAATTTAGATTTCCTAGAAGAGAGACAGGACGCGGCATTCGTTCAACTTGTTGATTACCAACAAAAGTTGGCCTAGGGTTAAAATAGAAATGTAAAGCCTTGATAGTTCATGGCAGGAGACCTCGTTTTGCATAAAGCAATGGGAAATATGAAAGACTGGAATATAAGGAAGCTTGTTGCAAACTGGGAAGGGCCTTATCAAGTAACAATCGTGGCTGATGTAAGTGCTTACTACCTGGAGGACATAGATGAAAGACCCTTACCCCGACCGCGGAATGTCTACAATCTAAAGAAGTATTATCCTTAAATGTAATATGGTTATTGTAAGAAATTTTCAGTATTGTAAGTTGGTTCGAACAAAAAATGTGGAATGGATTTTGTTGATTTGCATCATATTGATTCCGAAGCTTAATAAATTCTTCTAAGGACAGAAACCTAGCCTCGTCATGACCTTGGTCACCCACTAGGTGGAAACCTTAATAAATTTTTCTAAGGACAGAAACTTAGCCTTGGCCTGACCCCAGTTACCGACTAGGTGGAAACCTTAATAAATTTTTCTAAGGACAAAAAACTAGCCTCAGCCTGACCTTGGTCACCGACTAGATGGAAACCTTAATAATAAATTTTTAAGGATAACAACCTAGTTTCAGTCAGACTCCAATCACTAGTTAAGGGGAATCATCACCAGAGTTTCTGCCTCCAAAACAGAGGATCCTACCTTGACCGAAGTTAGATTGGTAGAAGGACCTCGGCTATAGTAGTTAAATTATAAGTCTTTTCTTTCGGGCAGTCTCCTTCGTACTAACAGCAGTTACTCACAAAACTTTATAATATTAATAAAAGGTCACAATAAACCAACATCTCCGTCAGAGGGTACGGTTATGTCACATTCAGGTCGCTGATGGCATAATTTCATTCAAAGATTGTAGGTCATTTGTACAAAAGGGGTTTGGCTGGGTAATCACATACTAATCAAAATATTGTAATAGTCTAAAAAATAAAGTAAACATAATAATAAAACAAAATGAAACAATAAGTAAGGAATTTAATCAAAGGGACTCAATCCCTAATATTTAACAAACCAAATAGTATTCAAATATACAGACAAGTGCCACTTAATGGGATACATGTAGTTAGACCAGCTAAAAGAAAATACATAGGAAAAAAAAAAGAAAAAAAAGAAGAAGAAGAAGAAGAAGAAAATAGGAAGCGATAAGCAGGTTAGTAGAATTATGCAATCGGGCCTTGAGTTATAGAGGGGGTGGCTGGAGAGACTTCACTAGCTATTTGGGGGCGCGCAGGGGGGGGAGGGGGATCGGCCTTAGGCCTACTTGAGGGGCGCCCTATACTTTGGTAGCAGCAATGGTTGCTGGATTATCCACATCAATTACCACTACATGGGAGTCTATTTGTTGGGCCAGCTCCTCCATGCTGGGGCTGTCCTCCCTCTCTTCTTCATCCCCATCATCCTTAGGTTACTCCTGGGTCGGTGCATCCACAAGCGGATCATTGGGCAAGGGAATCAGATTTGCATCCCTGAATGTAAAAGATTCGGGAAGACCAATGGCATTCATAGTCGCCATCTAGCCATCCGGAAACCCCGAACCTCTAAGCTTGGAAGACAACCACGCCCACTAAATTCTCGATGTCTTTAAACCCCATATTGTAGAAAACTTGCTCGCAAGTCTTCATGGTCTCCTTAAGGTCGACCAGCTCCTTATCACAAGTCGAGACAATGCTAGCAACCTCAGCAAGCTTGATCTCAGCCTCCCCAAGTTTCCCCTGTAGGTCCTTAGCTTTTCGCTCGGCTAGTTCCCAAGCCTTCTTAGCAAAAGCTGCCCTTCGCTCCACTGTGGCTAACTCAAGGACTTTTTCATTTAACATGGCCTTGGCCACTTGCTTTTGGGCTTTCTCCTTATTAGCTTCCTCCATGACACCCTTCAACCGACCTTCCACAACGTGAGTCAGTTGAGTGGCCTGGAACAATGATAGAAATGATAAGAAAATTAGTATAGACTAAGAAGTAACACTTAAAAAGAAAAGAGGGGGGGGGGGGGGAAGAATAGCATATGACAAGAGAAGGAGAGGATACTCACAGCTATGTTGTGCCACTTCAGCTTGAGGACAAGGTCCTTATTCTGAGAGCCTGAGCAGTGTTTCATATCCATAGGCAATAATAGGGCCTGCCCGAAGGCTATCAAAAGTGGTTCCTCCAAGGCTACTCCTTTAGGTTCTAATAAAGGAGTCGGTGGATAAGACTTTATCGCCCAAAATAAAAGTGCACTCCCATCCTAAAGATAGGGGTGTGGAAGTGGAGGCCATATTGGACCCGACGATTACCGATTGATCGGCAAGCCTGGTGTCTAAAGGAGTTTCCTCGAGTTGTTGAGCCTTTGTAGTGCCCGGTATGAGGGCGAGGGGCTAAACAGCAAGAGGGGTTTCGGATCTGGATGAAGGATCATTAGCACCCCTTTGCCTCTTCCTGCGTTGTCCAGGGGCAAGGGTAGTTGTCTGTTGGGGGTTGATTGTGGAGTAGTTTGACCACTGATAAGTAGGGCGCTTGGGAACCAACAACCGAGGCCCATAGTACATCGTTGAACCATCCCTTTAATCGGTTCAAGGGGGATAAGAGCTTCAATTGGAATGTATTCTGCTTAGCCATGAAAGACTATATCTATCAAACCATTGCGAATTGGCTCAAACGAACCCTCCCTTATTCTTGAAGGTCCCCGATGCCAAGATTCACAACTTGTAAGACTGTTAGGCAAAAACCCCGACAACCGAACATCCAAGTAAGAAAGAAGAGGGCTACCAACTGTTAGATTGCCTGACAAATCCTAGTAACTTGTGTAGGAGGGCATGTAGCCGAGGATTAGACGAGACGCCCTGAGTTGACCGTCGTAGTGCATGAAAATCTCTAAGCGTAAGATGAAATTAAGATCTTGAACCTGTACGATGTTTAGGTCGGGTTGAAATCTTTTGGAAACTGCGGTAAGAAATTGGAAATAATGTATAAAAAAAAATTAAATAAAAAAAAAGAGAGAAAAAAGGAAAACAAACAACAACATACAACAATAACAGAACAAATTGCAAAGTGTAAAAAGTAGAGAGAAAGTTAAAGCTAAAATCTGTACTTCGGGGTGACATTAAAGACTCAGGAAGAAGGATATCGACCTATCTGCTAAGGAGAGGTCGGGCAAGTGAATTCGCCATTAAGCTAATTCCCGCTCACTCTCACAAACTCCCCCACAGAATTCCTATTGGAGTCGGGGAGGCATGATATCAATCTAACCATGGTGTGTTAGGTCTGAAGATAATACCCATTCTTTAGACTACCCGAATACCGTATAGGAAATTGATGTCATAGCGTGTGAGGCTTAGGCCGTATAGTCAGTTAAGACGCCCCACACAATTCACTACCCTATAAAAGTTGAGTAGACACTGGTTGGGACTTAGCCTTTAAAAACTAAGAGTTCTAAGTAAAATTGGGTCTACTAGAAATCTAACCCTACCCTATAGTATGGACATTAAGGTGAAGAAGACTACTCTGGGCAATCTTTGGTCCTCTATATCTCCATCATGACAGTATGATATATTCACATCATGAGGAATATTGAACCTAGCTTTAAAGGATTCTACGTCTACATTAGTGTTTTAAAAGATGCGAAAAACCCATTTTTCCTATTAAGATAACTAGGGAAGAACATGAATGAAAGAGGCAAGAGGAAGAAGACTTAGTGAGTAACTTCTTATAGTAGGGATGGTCTCGGGAGAAATTTAGGGGCTCAAGAAGAAGAAAGTAGTAAGAACCTGAACTTAGAAGAAACTAAAGAAGGTTATAACAAGCACCATAATTGTATTTACAAGGGAAAAAACCATTTCATACAACTGCAAGAAGTTAATTAATACCTGCCGTTACTTCTTTTCACATGTGCCTCAGTAATCGAAGTGTCAGATCATCTTGACCGTCTGATGTCACAGATGCTACCACGTGCACATAAAGAGCGAGTTGTCATGTATACTGCATTAGTTGATCGACGGTTGATCTTCCCGAGATATAATCATCAGTTTGAAAAACCTAGTCAACGGCTAAGTAGAAGAACCCCAATTTGATCTCCATTTCATGAAAATAGGATCGTGGGGGCTTGGGCCTGAGTGACCAAGAACGGCCCATGTAACCAAGGCCCAAGGCTAGCCCAGGTAACAAAGGCTATCCTAAGTAACTAAAACTGGCCCAACACTGTAAGGATACACCCTGTCCAATGACAAATGTGCAAGGGTCTAAGGATTGGCGTTCGGGGGAATCCCATTGTGTCCAGGCCAATTTAGGCTCAATACTGATTAACAAGCCAGGGGGAGGCTAATGAGGGGATGGTCAAATTTAGGTCGGTCCCTAAGCACTGTTAGTGCCTTTGGGAAGTTCGCTGTCGAACGCTATTTGGCGTTTATGACAAGTTTCAAGAGAATTCTTAGAATGAATCATTTTTCCTTGGAATTATAGGCAAAAGTGGGATTGTGTGGGGACTTATGAAAAAGTAATAATTTGGACCCCCACTAAAGGGAGACTATAAAAGAGAAGAGAGGACGAATGGCAAGGGGGTCTTTTGGGTTGGCAAACACACAGAGAAAAAGGGAGGGTGAAAGTTCAAAGGGAGAGAGGGAGGTATTTCAAGGGAGAAGAAAAACTAGAGGGTAGGTGAGAATTGGGCTTAGAACCATAAAGGTAAGGGGGTTGGGCTGTCAAGGCAACGTTTGAGGCAACAATTAGTAGGAGTGTAAGGAAATCCACCAACAAATAAATTGGGAGCCAAGTCCTTCGTCCCTGAAGGCAACACTCTTGGGTTTGGGCACCACATTAAGCTTATCATTTACTAACTTATTACAATTTACACATTTGGATCTACTATTCCAATTTCATTAAAAAAAATAAAAATAAAAGTAAAAAAACTTAAAAAACCAAAATAAATAGAACTAAAAAAAAAAAATTAAACCAAGTCCCAAAACCTTTTAAAAAAAATGTTCTATCTAAACTGTTAATAGTGTGGGTCACGTAAGGTTATTTGGGTTGAATATTGGTTAACCACAACTTGAACTTTGACCCAACCCAAGTTTTAAAAATATATGGAATACAACCTATCAGCCCATGTATAACCAACCCAAAGCGTAGGGATGAGTTTGGTTTGTTAGGTTGGTAGGTTGAATCCATGACCGTACTTGGAGCTCCTTATTTTTTGCGTTAAATAATATTAGAAAATGTGTGAAGAAAGTCACAATTTCATGTTCTAGTTGGAAATAATCCTAATATTATTTAGGTTCCGATTAGCTCAATTAGTAAAGTCTCTAATGGTTGTATAAAAGATCTGAGATTTAATCTCTGCCTATATTAAAAACTGATTAGTGTCTTAATTTGATGATAAAGAGCTATCATTAGAAGTGGACGTCATAGGTTGAAACTCTTTAAAAAAGAAACCCTAATATTGTAGTTTAAACTTTCACTCAATTGTTTCCTAGTCATTTTGGCAGAAAAGAACATCTTGACATATGCTTTAGTCCGTGTCTCTTTCACTTCAAGTATTCATTGAAGCCAATAANGAATCATTTTTCCTTGGAATTATAGGCTAAAGTGGGATTGTGTGGGGACTTATGAAAAAGTAATAATTTGGACCCCCACTAAAGGGAGACTATAAAAGAGAAGAGAGGACGAATGGCAAGGGGGTCTTTTGGGTTGGCAAACACACAGAGAAAAAGGGAGGGTGAAAGTTCAAAGGGAGAGAGGGAGGTATTTCAAGGAGAAGAAAAACTAGAGGGTAGGTGAGAATTGGGCTTAGAACCATAAAGGTAAGGGGGTTGGGCTGTCAAGGCAACGTTTGAGGCAACAATTAGTAGGAGTGTAAGGAAATCCACCAACAAATAAATTGGGAGCCAAGTCCTTCGTCCCTGAAGGCAACACTCTTGGGTTTGGGCACCACATTAAGCTTATCATTTACTAACTTATTACAATTTACACATTTGGATCTACTATTCCAATTTCATTAAAAAAAATAAAAATAAAAGTAAAAAAACTTAAAAAACCAAAATAAATAGAACTAAAAAAAAAAAATTAAACCAAGTCCCAAAACCTTTTAAAAAAAATGTTCTATCTAAACTGTTAATAGTGTGGGTCACGTAAGGTTATTTGGGTTGAATATTGGTTAACCACAACTTGAACTTTGACCCAACCCAAGTTTTAAAAATATATGGAATACAACCTATCAGCCCATGTATAACCAACCCAAAGCGTAGGGATGAGTTTGGTTTGTTAGGTTGGTAGGTTGAATCCATGACCGTACTTGGAGCTCCTTATTTTTTAGCGTTAAATAATATTAGAAAATGTGTGAAGAAAGTCACAATTTCATGTTCTAGTTGGAAATAATCCTAATATTATTTAGGTTCCGATTAGCTCAATTAGTAAAGTCTCTAATGGTTGTATAAAAGATCTGAGATTTAATCTCTGCCTATATTAAAAACTGATTAGTGTCTTAATTTGATGATAAAGAGCTATCATTAGAAGTGGACGTCATAGGTTGAAACTCTTTAAAAAAGAAACCCTAATATTGTAGTTTAAACTTTCACTCAATTGTTTCCTAGTCATTTTGGCAGAAAAGAACATCTTGACATATGCTTTAGTCCGTGTCTCTTTCACTTCAAGTATTCATTGAAGCCAATAATGATGACAATTATTGTACTCATGAAGCATAGTATCACAAGCACAATAAGAGTCCTCTTCTAACTAAAATTTAGCATGCAATAAGATCAATTCTAAGTTCACTTTCATCTCTTAAGTATTTGATGTCACCAATGATATGGCTTTATCCCTGCTTGATCTTAGTCAATAGGAATTGTATTTGGTTTCTTCCTTGTCTCCATAGTTCTATCATCTAAAAAGTGCAGTCCCAAATAACAAAATCTCTCAATAATAATTAAAATAATCATGTTTTTAGAAATATCAAAACAATGGTTTTTAGCATGTTTTTTTTTTTTTTTTTTTTTCCTCTTGCGGGGAGTATTATAATTCAACTAGTATTTTCATGGTGTCTCTGTGGAAGTTTTCTAAGGTTCAAATCCCCCTTTGTAACTATACATTTTTTATTCTCATTTTATTGAAGATGAGTTTTCTTGTTCTTTTAATTCTCAGAAAGCATATTTTAGAAAACACAATCAAGTAAGGCACATTAAACTTTTACTTAAAAAAAAAAAAAGAAAAAAGAAAAAAAGGGCCTTGTGTTTCAAGAATTGAGATTTATCCAGAAGGAAAACGACCTCGGCTGCATGCATACCGCTTGGACTTTTGGAAAATGGAATTGCAGGAAAGCCACTCCATTGTTTAATACCTCTTACTTTTCCATTGATTTATGAAAATTATATAAACTAAATGGCCTTAACGTCAATGCCGAGCCACCTAATCGTTCTGGCTAAGTGACACACTTTATGATGAGATAAGGAAAGTTCGAAGTAGTTGGACCCACCCCATTTTGGCTTTGACTAGATGGCATATTATATGCAATTGGGTTATGCTGCTGTCACAATTTATTGCACAATTTATAGTACAACTTGCCCACATTGTGAATTGTGAGAGGTGAAGAAGTAATGACAAGTCCATGTAGAGACACTCCTTCACTACTCATAACTCGTCAGATAGACAAGTTGTTTCACAAAGTTGTGGTACCATAACTCTATGCAATCCCGTAGCGACACCCAGCGCACCAACTTTTATATATATATATATATATATAATATTTTGGGAATAGTGGCTTTTTGCACAATAATTGACATTACTTTTTTGTAATAATAGAAATGATGTGAGTATTAGACTCTGAATAAAAAAAAAAAAGTTTGAAATAAAATTGTGAAAAAGTTGTATAGCTCAAAAGAAAAATAATGGGAAGTGAAAGTGATAGCTGTATGAAAAGCAACTCTAGATTAATAAAGCAAACAAGTATTATACAATCATGGGCTATAGACCTTAAAAAGAAAATAATTGCAATTCTAAAATAAGTTACTTTGTGTTGCTCCACTTGAGAGCCAACTCAGAAAGTGCCTTTGTAGAAGCCCCATCTTCACTCAGATTCCTTGCTGCTGCGTCCTTTAGGTCCTTCATTTGGTTCCTGAGCTTCTTTCCTTCTTCGCCTTCCAACAAAGCCTTGCTCACTTTGGCAATCTCCTCTCGTTTTACAAGCCCATTTTCACTAGGCTTTGCTCTCAATGCCACTTTTATGTCCTCAGTTAGCATAACTGCATTCATTTTTTGCTCAGCATAGAGCGGCCAAACAATAAGTGGTATACCATTGACAACACTTTCAAGGATAGAATTCCAACCACAGTGCGTAAGGAACCCACCGGTTGAGCCATGGCTCAGTACTTCAGCTTGTGGTGCCCAAGATGGTACCACTAGACCCCTCCCTTTGGTCCTTTCCAAAAACCCTTTTGGCAAGAAATCAAAAGGGTCTTTCTGACTTTGGACACTAAAAAAGTTGGCATTAGCAACCTTATCATTTGGGCTCCTCACAACCCATAAAAATCTTTGTTCACTCATTTCCAACCCCAAAGCCAACTCATTGATCTGATCATAAGAGAGAGTCCCACCACTTCCAAAAGAAACAAATAACACAGAACCATGTGGCTGTCCATCCAACCATGTCAGACACTCAGACCCAGACCCATCAACTTTTCTAGTTGAACCCATATTCACAAGAGGCCCAACAGGGTAAATTCTCGGCTTACCTGGTTCTTCAACTAGCAAAGATTTAATGGCACCTGGTTCCAACTCCATAAAGCTATTGACCATGACTCCTTCAGCCAAAGCGTACCTTTTTGCGTGGTGAAGAACCCACTTGTAAGCCTCGTTCTTCCTAGCTTGAACTGGGTCTAACAAATCTTTACCATGAATTGGAATACACCCAGGAATTCTAATCAGCTCATGATGGTCTCTATACTCACAAGAAACCATTTCATCTAGCTTTGGTAGATAAAGGAATAAAGACAACGCCATGGCTGTGGAGGGAAAGAAAACATAAGGCAAGACATTAAATTCTCTAGCAACATCAAAGGCTTCAGTACCAAAAAGATCTACAACCAAAGCCACTAACTTGGTTTTTGCACAAGTCTCTGTTAGAGTTAACGACTTAAATAGTTGGCGCAAAGAAGGAAGAGAGCGAGCCACAGTGAGAGAAATTAGAGGCTCAATCTGTGTGCCTTCGGGTTGATCATCCAAATTAACTGGTGGGAGAAAGGAGTAGTTCATGGAACTAGGGAGAGCATCTAGGACAGACTTTTGAGCTGTGGAGGGAGGTCCATCAGTGGGAACAATGAAGGTGATGGTGAAGTTTTGGTGGCGTTGGACAAGTCTCTTGGCGAACCCAACTAGTGGGATTAGGTGTCCCATCCCAGGACTAGGTACAATGGCTACATGGGGTTGGGGTGCTTGTGTTTGTAGTTGTGGACCTTTTGGTTGTTCCATGGTACCTTAATTTGGTGTAAGAATAGATAGATAGAAAGAAAGAAAGGAAACTACGCAAAATTATTGAGAGAGAAAAATGGGGATGCTTTATTATGAGAGGTTTTTTGGGTTTTAGCTTTTGATTCTTTTGGGGTTTGTGTAGAAGGATGATGGATATATAGTTGGGGGGAGGGGAGGGTGGGGCGGCTTGTTTGTTTGTTTTGTGGTGTTTGATTATTCGCTAGTTGGTGCTTATGGAATTGAATATGGAAAATGGAATCGAATTTGACTAGTTGTGTGTGTGCGTGTGTGGGGGGGTGGAGATGTGGTAACTGTGACGGGAATTTCTAGAGGTTATGGGTGCAAGCGTAATCGTACAAGTGGTGATGATGTCAGTTCAAACGTAAGGCTTATGTTATCAACAATCATCACCATGTCTCGCTTGTTTGGTGTTCGAAATTCGAATGGGATGTTTTTTATTTTTTGAGAACTATTATTTCAATATATACAAAATTTTGGCCAACTCACTTTAAAAACCATCCATAATAAGGGTACATTTGATAATGTCTTTCAGTATCATTATTTGTATTTTTTAAAAATACAAGTCCATTTATTTTTATTATTTAAATAATTGTTTTCAGTATTTAAATAATATTATATATATTTTCGCACCCTTTTCACTTTTACGTATTTTCAAAAAATACAAATAACATTATTAGAAATTTCTTACCAAATAGGCTTTACGTGCTGGTGAAAAAATGTGTGAAAATACGTGTAATGTTATTTAAATACTAAAAATTGTTGTTTAAACAAAGGTAACAAACGGGCCCTAATTAGTGTAAGGTTATGTATTTATGATCAATTTTTCATTTTAGTTACTATAATTATGTAAATTTATATAACTACTATGACAGTGTATTTTTATATTTTATTCATTCTTCATGTTTTCTTGAGAATAAAAGAAAAGAATTGTTTTTTTTCATAAGAAAAGAAGAGAATGTTGAAATGATGGTTATGATGTGTGAAGTGCGAGAAACAATTATAAAAAATAAAAATAAAAAATTGATATTTTAATAAAATAGATCATTGAATAGATAATCAAGTCTAGATAATGGGTGCCGCATTTGTTAATATAGATCATTTTTAAAAAGTTTTGATACAAATTTTATGAGAAATATACAAAATTGCAAAAAAAAAAATTAAATTTTTTTTTCTTCTTAACTAATGCTCTTAAGGCATTTATTAACTTTTTTTTAGATAATTTGATGTGAGTGTTTTTTAAAAGTGTTATTTAAAATATAAAAAGTATGTTCTTATGCTAATATGACAAATAGAAATGACATTTTACTCAAAATGTTTAAGCTAATGGGTATGAGTTCAACTATGTTATACTAAACACTTATTCTTCTCATTTGTATCCAATGTGGGACCCCACTACTTAATCAACCACGCTAACCACACAAGTTGATTCCAACAAATCTCTCCTTCACGTGTGGATCTTTTACCAAGTCACTTATGGCATGGCATTTTGGTTAATCTCTCCCTTGAATGGAAGGCTTTTTCTTGACATCCAAGTGGCATACATCACCAACACCAATTGTGTGCCCTTTGCTCAATCATGCTTGAAGCGAAAATGGGAGTTTTCTTCACACACTTGCCTTTGACATGCACCTAGTAGAACCTTTACTCAACCAAGGGTGAGAGGACATGAAAGTCTTCCCCATTCTACCTGATGGAATCCACTAACAAGCACTTACCCTCGAACCATCGACTTTGATACCACTTGTTGGGGAGAGAACATCTTGGAGAGTTTCTAATTGAGTAATTAATATAATATATAAGGACAACACTTAACCCAAAAAGCAAAAACTCAATGGGAAAGTGTGTGATATGAACAAAGATATGATTTCATTATTGATAATGTGATATGAGAGATGAATCAACTCTATAGGTACAGGTACGTACACAATTACATTAACTTATTTTTTAATCTAGCCAAGGTACAACTTTTTACAACGCCACTTTTCTTAGGTACAACTGTATTTTAAACCCACTCAATTTCTAATCAAAATAAGAAGAAAAATTACATTTTATCACCCTAAACTATACTCTCGATTATACTTTGCACCCTAAACTTTTAGAATTCACGTTTAGCCCTAATCCAAAACATGTGTTACACTTTGCACCCCGACATCAATTCTATAGTTATCTTGAACGGATAACCCAATCATGTGCGAATCACATGACTCATTTCAATGTTTTGAATTGGTGCCACTTAAGCAAGAGTCACATAATTCGCACATGATTGAGTTTTTCATCCAAGATAAAATTGTCGGCGAAGTGTAAAGGGTAACCTAGGTTATAGTTTAGGGTGCTAAATGTGCACTCTAAAAGTTTAAAGTGAAAAGTGTAATTTGTAGTATAATTTAGGACAATAAAGTGTAATTTCTCCCAAAAAGCCAATGAAAATAAAGTAGAGTTTGATTAATGGATACTCTTAGGGCATATGTTAATAAACTATTTTTAAAAAATTTTGATATCACTATTATGGAAAAATAAAGTTTGGCTACAAACTTGTTTGTAGTCTTAGGTTATAACTCCACTTACTATCTTTTTATTAGACGTGAATTTTGATAAATTCACTATTATTTTATATTTTCTTTTTATATCATTCATACTTGCAAAATTTTCAAAAAATAAAAAATCTATAATTATATTATCAATTAAATATTTATATTTTAAATTCTTGTAATTTAAAATTATATATAAAATAATTTTATAAATTAAATAAAAAATAATATTCAATTGACTGAAAGAATATAACATTCAAGGTCTTATAATTAAAAAGAAATGGTTTATTAAAGAGTGTGCCCACTGCATCGGTTAGTCAAATCCAATAAAGTATACCAATTTGATCTCGGCCACACATGAGTTCAAAGTCCCACATTGTTCCCAACCATACGCATGTCCAAATAAATATCTTGTCCTCTCATCATTCTTGCCCAAGCTCAAGAATTTTCCACATAAATATCTGGTCTCCTCTCTTTATTCTTCACTGACATTCTAATGGCGCCCAAATGTAGCGATAGTTAAACAACCTTAAACCGAGTGCCATGCTAAGCCCTCCTTCAACCACAACTATCATGTACATCAAGTACTCTAAGAGCATTCACATTCGAAAAAACCACAACCTACTTAACATCTTAACTTTTATTTTACCATACTATACATTAAAATAATATAAACATATTATCAATTCTCTATCACAAAAAGCACACTCATTCAACCACAAGCAAATCCATTGATCAACCATAACTCACACCAACCCATGGATCTCCACCACTGCATGAACCCCATCAAAACCACCACGCATGATCTCTCCACGATTCACGTTGACCACCACGCATGACCTTACCGATCTCCACCGTCGCACCCATGAACAATCCACAACCCATCAAACTCGAAACCGAGCTAAACCCATGAACAACCCATTAACAAACCTCCACCCCAGGCCGATCGCCGTGAGACCCATCAACCACCATGAGAGAGACCCATCAACCACGCACGATCCACACTGACCACCAAAATCAAAACCCACTCACCTCTGCTGTGAGTCCGTGACCCACCTCGTCAAAATCCATGCCGTGAGTTCGTGACCCAGCTCGCCGCAACCCATCTTGCCGCACAACCTCGCCACGACCCACACCGTCACCTGACCCATGCCAGAGCCCACGCCAAAAAATACCCACCACCGTGAGCTAAAGAGAGATGTGATGAGAGAAAGGAGTGTGGATTAGGTTGTTGTGGAGAGAGGGAGAGCAGAAGTTTGAGAAGAGACACCAAAGAGCGAGAAAGAGCTGAGATTTGGAATAAAAAATAATATTTGGGATTTGGGATTGTGCTACACTATGTTCGTATATTTGGGATGGTACTGTAGCGGACTTGTAAATTTTTTTGGGTTTACAATTCTGAATGTTGGGTGGTTTTTGGGCTTTAATGCTCAATTATCCCTACATATCCCATTTGGCAGTCCCAATGGGAATGCTCTAAGGGGGCGTTTGTCTCCTCTCTTTATTCTTCATTGACATTCTAATGGCGCCCAAATGCAGTGATAGTAAACAACCTTAAACCGAGTGCCATCTTAAACTGAGTGCCATGCTAAACCCTCTTTCAACCACATCTATCATGTACATCAAGCATACTAAGGAGCATTTGGTTTGTTGTGATGTGCCTTTTATGTGATTCACATTATGATAAGGTGATATTAAGAGTTTTTTTGTTTATTTTATTTTTTATAACATTACTATAATTTAAAATTACAAAATATATCACATCACCTTAATCTCGTTACATTCCTAAACAATGTAATGTTATATTCTTGTATTAAGATTACAATAACGTAATATTACAGTGTAATGTAATATCATAGCGAACCAAATGGCCCCTAAGATTTTATGAGTTCACTCCTCAATTACATCATTAATGTTCTTTACACGAAGATGATAAGTTCTAAAATTATTACATGGATTCATTGTCGGTAATGTCATATCATAATTGAATTGATATTATGGTATGCACTTGATTGGTTGGCTAAGCTAGCCAATGCATAATTTTTTAAAACTTCACTACTTCATGATACAATTATATTTTAACTTAATTTATTTTTGGGAAAATAAAAAAAAAAGCCAATAATTAAAAATAAGTTATACTAAACTCAATAAGATTATAAGTTTAAAATACTTAAATAAATCGTCAATTTTCTTTACATGAGGATGATAAAATTTGAAATCATGAGGGAGAGATCAATTGTTTTAAATCGGTACCTCTTTTCTTTTAACAAGAGAAAGGTCTACTGTTCAACGAATGAAATTTGAATTTCCATTACCTATGTTTTCTCATCCTTGAGTGTTGTTTTATATGCCATTTTGTGCATTATTTGGAGTCATTATCAATTTTGTCTCTATAATTTAGTAGTAGTCAATTTGATCCATGTTATTTTCAATTTACGGTTAACATTTTGCCACCTAAGTTTTTGACCCCTCATAAATTTACACACGATTATTCTAATATATATGTATTTTAATTTAATTAGATTATATTCTATATTTAAGCATTCCATTAGAATATTGCCAAGTCGTGTTTCCCTTACACATATATAACAATAATAAATGCCTATTAAAAATTACAATAATTATCAATTTTATATTTAAGAAAAAATTAAAATGAAAAAAAAAATTATTAAACATTCCTGAGCATTGCACGAGTTACTGCCAAGTTTTATTGTAATTATGTAACATGTAAGCATTCCTTTGGACAACTCAATTTCTATGAGTCATATGGCAATATGGGTAACATTGAAACATGTTTCAAAAAAAAAGAAAAAAAGAAAAAACACTAAGGAGAAAATTGACATAATTAATTTTTTGAGGACCAAAATGAAATTTATCCTAAAATCTGCGATTCAAAAAGTTTCCCCCACACCCCCACCCCCCCTTCTTCCCCTTTTATTTCCCTAGTCCTTATCTTGATGCACATAATATTAACAAAAATAAAAAGGAGGGAAAAACACTTTCTACCTCTATGTTTGGGGTAGTTTACAATTTTCTCATTTATTTTTAAAACCAACTAACTTTCCCTTCAATGTCTGGGAATAAGCAAATACAATCCAATACTTTACTTTCTCAATTAAATTCAATGAATTTTTTTGAAGAAACTATTAGTTGTATCACAAAAGAATAGAAAAAGTTGAGAATTGTATTGTTGTTTTCTTAGATTGTATTTTTTTATCTTTGTAATTCTATTGGATTTAACTAAAAAAAGTATCATATTGGAAGTATTTGCTAATTTTCTAAATATAAAGGATAAAATTGTTTGGTTTTAAAAATAATAGGGGAATTGTGAACAACTCTCAACATAGAAAGGGAAAAGTACCACATTTTTGTTTGAAAAATAAAAAGGGTTACTACATTTGATGATCACTTCCTAGACTTGAAAATGCCAAATACATTGATTTTTGTTTGTAAAATAAAAGAAGGTTATTGGATTTAAAAATCAGTTCCTAGACTTAGAAAGGACAAATACTATCATACTCAAATCGGAATATTGAAAAAGCTAGATTTATTTTTGAAGAAGGGGGCCTAAGTGAAGGACCACAAATCAGAAGGGCTCAATCAGTGGATAATACTAAACATGAGGCCCATTATAGCTATGGATCACGTCTGGTGAGAGCCTAAAATTTGGATACAGGATTGGAAAATATATGCCAACATGGACCTTAAAGGCAAAACCCAATTTCAACATCTCCAGTGACCTTTAATTTTGACCCAGGCCAGAACTCAAATATTTTGTGTGATGAAAGTACAAGTAATAACAGAGGATCAACAAGGGAAAGGCTTGACATGGAGATAGGAAGGTTGGGAAGGAACATTTGTCAAAAAATACTTTGCAGTTTCCTCGACAATGAAGGTAACCCTGCTTTCCTTAAGGGTTATACATGTTGCAATGTTTTACACTATGCTTATCCTATTGATGATCATATCCCTTTTAATCCAAATGGGTGTTAAGAAGCTAGCCCTACACAACTTCCCCAGCAGCCATGAGGATTCTAAGTTGGAATTGTAGAGGTTTGGGCAAATCCTCTATAGTTCTACAAGTTCAAAAAATTGCCTAAGATTTTAATCTTGATGTTATGTTCTTAATGGAAACCCATCTAGCTAGTAATAAGGGTAAGGATATTTGGAATAAATGTGGTTTTTTTTTTTTAATGGCCACGAGGTTCCTAGATTGAATTTAGGTGGAGGTCTTATCCTTGCTTGGATGAAAAGGAGTTATCTTAGGGTGGTTCATGAATCCCCACACCTTATAAATGTAGATGTTATAGATAACAAGGGCAAACCTTTATCTATTACCTTTGTTTATGGCCATCCAGAACTAGCTAAGAGGAATGAGGTTTGGCAACAATTAAAAACTCTAAAAGATATAGCTCAACCTAGTTGGCTTTGTATTGGAGACTTCAACCAAGTGCTTTCAAGAGAGGAAAAGTTATCTTTTCACCAAAACCCCATTGCTGGTGCTAAGTTATTTCAACAGGTGTTGAGTGATCTTTATCTTTGTTACTTGATGGCCACTGGGCAACAATTCACCTGGATGAATAAAAGGGAGGAGGAATCTTTTGTTATGGATAGGTTAGATAGAGCTTTTGCTAGTATTGAGTGGATCAACCAATACCATTTATATTACCTAAGGAATCTCCCCATTATCAAGTCTGACCATGGACCTATGATCCTGGATTTTGAACATCAAACACCCTTCAGAAATAGACCCTTTAGATTTGAGCACATGTGGATCACCCACCCCAGTTGTAGGGACATGGTTTGTAAGGCCTAGGAATGGTAGTCTAATGGGTCTAGAGTTGCAAAATTGAGGAATAAACTTAGCAACATCAAAAATTTTGCCAGAAACTAGAATAGAGAAATGTTTGGTAGAGTAGAGGTTGATATTAAATAAAAAATGGACCAACTACAGCAAATGTAAAACTCCATTAAATCTCTTGAGGACATTAGAAAGGAGAGGCAGATGAGGAAAGAGCTTGAGGACTTACTTGATAAGGAGGAACTTAAGTGGGCTCAAAAAGCTAGGAATAATTGGATTCTCTATGGTGATAGAAACACAACATATTTTCAAACTATAGTGAAACAAAGGAGAGAAAAAAAAAAAATAGAATTCTTCAGTTAAAAGATGGGGATGGTAGTATTACTGACAATCTTGATGAGATTGAAAACATTCTCCATTCTCACTTTGAGTCAAATTATGAAGATTGTAGTATCAGAAGTATGGATAACATTATTGAGGAGCTCTAAAATCTCAACATCCCCACCTTAACAAATGAGCAAAACTTATCCCTCAACAAACCAATATTAGATTTTGAAATTGAGTGTGTTGTGTTTCAAATAGGAGCCTAAATAGGAGCCTATAAAGCACCAGGTCCTGATGGCATCCCTGCTTTTAGGACTGAGCAATGGACCCGGCCACCCAAAAACCTGATCGACCCAACAAGTTTTGGGCGGATTTGAGAATATTTAGGTCGGGTTTTGGGTCTTATTTTTGGGTTTGGGTTGGTGTCGGGTCATTTATATATTCTAGTCTGAACTCGATTTTTTTTTTTTTGAAAAAAACCTTACTCCAACAAAGGTCTTTCTCTGCCTCCCTCAGCTCCCCGCCTCTCTCAGCTACCTCCCAAGTCTCAATCTCACAAAACATCACAGCCCACCATCAGTGTCGACGTCAGACAACTCACCATAGCCATCATCCACGTGCCATAGAGACAACTTTGCAAAGATGAAATGAAACTGTGATCTACGATCAACGTCGACCCATGTCTTCATTTCAAACAAACCAAAACCCATGAAATAAAACCCATTCAGATCTCCACCGAAGCACCTTCCTTTGATCGCCACTATCTAGATCATGCCGGAAAGCTTCCTTGACCATTACTGGCATCATAGCTCCCCACCAAGAAGCCCTCATCCTTACTTTCTTTTTCTGTGCGAGATGGGTAAGAGAGAAGGGAGAGAGAGCTGACAAGCCTTAGAGGAATTTACCTTCTTTTTCTGTGCGAGTGGCTCGGTAGGCTTAGTGGGTCTAGTTTGTAGAAATTGGGAAGTGAGGAATTTAATGAGTTGGAAGTTTGTGAGAAGAAACCAAAAAAAAAAAGAAAAAAAAAGAAGTGGGTCCGCTCAGCAAGATTGCCAAATTAAAAAAAAAAAAAAAAAAAAAAAATTACAACCCAAGACTCGACTCGAGACCCGAAAAACCGACCCAATCACAGATCCGATTTTTTGGGTCGGGTGGGATTTCAAACAGACAAACCCGATTTATATCGGGTCGGGTTTTGGGTCACAGTAAACCCGACCCAATATCAGTCCTACCTGTTTTCTTTTTCCATGTTTTCTGGGACATTGTGAAAGAGGATGTTACAAGAGCTATCCAAGCTTTCTTCCACTCAAGTTCCTTATTTAAACCTCTAAACCACTCCTACATTGTTCTTATTCCCAAAAAACCCTTCCTTGATGAGGTTTCTCACTTCAGACCTATTAGCCTATGCAATGTGATCTATAAGGTGATATCCAAAGTGATGGTTAATAGATTGCAACCTGTAATGGATAGTTTGATAACTCCATACCAGAATGCTTTCATACAGGGGAGAAACATTTCGAATAACATTCTTCTGGCTCATGAGATCACGGATACCCCAAAGAAAAAGAAAGGAAATAAATTCTCTTTTGGAGCTCTAAAAATAGACATGTCCAAAGCCTATGATAGAGTCAATTGGAATTTCTTAAAAGTTATCCTAACAACCAAGAGGTTTGATCCCAAATGGATAAGATGGATTATGGAGTGTGTATCTTCTATGTCATACACTCTTCTAGTTAATGGGAGTTTAACTTCAACCTTTCATTCAACACAAGGCCTAAGGCAGGGAGATCCCTTATCTCCTTATCTCTTTCTTTTGTGTGCTAACATTCTCTCTGTTTCTTTACTACAGGCTAAATACTCTAATAAGTTCAAAGGAGTCAAAGTAGGAAGGAGTGGTATTCCTTTCATTCATCTCTTTTTTGCAGATGACTTTCGTCTTTTCTTCAAGAATGACAGGAACTCTCTATGTAATATCTAATCCATCCTGAACTGGTACTGCTCTATCTCAGGCCAGAAAATAAATTTAGCCAAATCTGACATTTTCTATTCCCCAAACATGCCTAAGGATTGTTAGGAATCCATAGCTAGAAGTTTGAATGTGAACCTTGTCCAACACTCTAGCAAATATCTTGGTATCAATTTTAAGTTAAGAGGGAATCATATTGCTGATTTTCAATTTCTGATTGATATGCTTAATTCCAAGCTGCAGGGTTGGAAAGCTAGACTTCTTTCACAGGCTGGTAGAACTACCCTCATCTCTTCTGTTCTCCAATCCCTTCCTCTATACACCTTCTCTTGTTTTAAGGTTCCTGAATCTATTTGCAACAAGATGGATTCTATTGTAAGATCCTTTTGGTGGGGTCATGAACCTAGAGAGAAAAAGCTTCGTTTGATCAATTGGAATAAAATCTACAAGCCTAAAAGATTGGGGGGGGGGGGTCTTGGAATTAAGAAGTTCAACCATATGAATCAAGCTTTGTTGGCAAAACAGTATTAGAGACATATTAACAATCCCTAATCCCTCTTAGCTAGAACTTTTAAAGCCAAGTATCATCCTAGAGAATCCTTGCAAGCTCACAAACCTAAAGCACACCACTCCTAGGCATGGAAAAATATAGTTTAGCAAGGCAATCCTATTCTTAGAGAAGGCAGATGGTTGGTTGGAAATGGTTTTGAAATACCCCTTACAAATCTTGATTGGTCACCAAACCTAAGGGATAGTTCTTTTCTTCCACTTTTACAAATAGGCACAGTAGGAGATCTTATTGATCTTAATTCTAGAAGTTGGAAAGTGGATTTAATTAGGAGCTTATACCATCACACTAAAGCAGTCAACATTTTGCAAATGCCCATTTCCAAAACTAACACCTCTAAGGATAGGCTTATGTGGAAGCACTCAATGGATGTGAATTACAGTACCAAGATAGCTTATGAGTTGTTAATTGAAGACTTTTTAGGGTCTCAACAATCCCAACAGGAAAGGAAGATATAGGCTGCAATTTGGAAAGCCCATGTTCCCTTAAGGATCATCAATTTTGTGTGGAAGCTTCTCCATGACAGCCTACCTACCATGGCCACTCTACATAACAAAGGAATCAATAATGATGACACTTGCCCCTTATGTAATTCTAATGAAGAGAATCCTACACATCTGTTTCTCTTATGCAGTTTTTCTAGAGCTTGTTGGTTTGGATCGGATCTTGGTCTGCATACTTCTGAGATCACCAATGTGTCTATTCAAATTTTGCTAAAAGACTATATCATCTCTTCCTTAAATAGTGAAGATCAAAGCATGGACATCCTTCAATCAATGTTCATTGTTTTGTGGTTAATTTGGAATCATAGAAATAGAGTGCTTCACTAAGGCTTTAACCCAAATCCCTTGGAGGTTATACTAATAGTAAAAAATCTATCTTGTAGGTATAGGAAGTCTTATGCAGGTCAGCTCCATCATACCAGAGAGTTTAAAGCAACCAAGTTAGCCCATCTCACAGCTGCAGGGCAATATTAGCTCATCATCAAATTAGCTGAAGCAAGAAGGAAGAAGCCACAAAGGAGAGCATAAGCTTTTGTAGCTGTAAATATGCATGGAGCATAAATGTTTTCAGGGGTT
This sequence comes from Quercus suber, assembly GCF_002906115.3. Classification (NCBI taxonomy): domain Eukaryota; kingdom Viridiplantae; phylum Streptophyta; class Magnoliopsida; order Fagales; family Fagaceae; genus Quercus; species Quercus suber. The sequence goes on along the minus strand of NW_027069694.1, from coordinate 241,534 downwards.
AATTGTAGTCTCGCCAACATAGCAATATGAGCTATACTTGAAGCAATGGTGGAAGCTGGTATCATAGATAAAAACCATGGCATCTAGCACGTTTTGTTCTTAACCGACAGGGTTAATCTCCATCAAGTTTTCAAATTGAGGAAAAGTGTAGATTGGTTGGATAGCAGTAGGATAGCTGACCTGAACTTTCTTTCTCAACATGGTTTATACAATACTTTAGTTATTCCTCATGTAGTAGTTAAGGCTGTGTGGTGTTTGCTAAACAGGTAGTTAACATGCCTTTGTATCACAGGTGGTACAATCCTCATCTATATAACCATGTATGAACCCTTCCTTTGTTTGGTATTAAAAAAAAAAAAAAAGCGTTTGGTTTATTAGCTACAACATGATATAGAAAGCCATTTTCTAGGAACCCATTAGCATTTTTAATTTTTGATGCGTCTAAGAAGCCGGTGAAATGATGCTTCGTTGTCTTCAATGGAACAATTTGTTATTTTCAAATGATCAAGCTATCAAAATAAAATTTGCCCTTTTCTTACACATGACATGGTCACAGTATTTGATCGTTTGTGCCTTTTTTGACCATTATTACTTAAAAAAAAATGCTGTCATTTTCTTAGACCTATCAATCCATGCATTATCAATAATGCAGGTGTATAATATAATAATAATGACAATTTTATTTCTTTAAAAAAATGACAATTTTTTGACGAAAAGCTGTTGCAAGTAAGAATAAAAAGAAGAAGAAAGATTAAAAGTCATAGTCAATGCTGGGCCCGGCCCTTATTTTGTTCTTGTCCGTGGGTAGAGTCAATGTTGTGTCCTGCCCTTCAATTATAGAGGCTGCCATGCTAATCTTGATTTTATTGTCGTTGTAGGTGTATAAAGGATTTTAGGATCACAAATATATTCTTGTCATAACTTTGTTACAATTTTATAGGCATGTCAAATAGTTGGGTTTGGGTGGGTTAGGGTGGGCATTATTAGGTTGGGTATATAAAACTTATTTACCTATTTATTACTCATTTACCTAAATACTTCTAACCCAAACTCAATCCAATCCAATCCAATTATTATAAGTAAACCCCAACCATCCAATTACCCAATAATCTAAATTACCAAAATGCCCCTAAAACTTGAAAATGACCAAAATACTCCTAAAATATTTTAAATTACCAAAATATCTCTTAAACCTAAAAAAAAAAATACCAAATATGCTCAAAAACCACTAAAGTTACCAAAATACTCTCAAAACCTATAAAATGACCAAAATACCCCTAAAACTTATAAAACGACTAAAATACTTCTAAAACCTAAAAAATTACCAAAATATTCCTAAAACCTGAAAATTACCAAAATACCCCCTAAACCAAAAAAAAGACCAAAATACCCCTTTAAAACTTAAAATGACCAAAATACCCTTAAAACCTAAAAATGACCAAAATACCCCCTAAACCTAAAAAATGACTAAAATACCCCCTAAAACCTAAAAAATTAGCAAAATACCCTTGAAACCAAAAAATTAACCAAAATACCACCGAAACCTAAAATATGACCAAAATACCCCTAAAATCTAAAAAATGACCAAAATAATCCCAAAACCTAAAAATTGACCAAAATACCCCTAAACCAATAAAATGACCAAAATAACCCTGAAACTAAGGAAAATGATCAAAATACCCCAAACTAAAAAAATGACCGAAATACTCTCGAAACCTAAAAATGATTTTATTGCTTTCTTCTGTCTTTGTTAAAAAAAAAAAAAAAAAAATCACAACTCAAACCTCGATATATTGAGATTTTCGATGGCCCTTAACTTCAATCTCGGCATCATGGTTTTTTTTTAAAAAAAAAAAAAAAAAAAAGTCTTTTTTTTTTCTTTTGCTGAAACGTAACCTAACAAACAAGAAACAGCTACATAGACTACCTGCCCTAAGGAGAAATCAAAGCAAAAGAAAAAACACCAAACAAAAATAACTTAAGGCCTCTGAGAGCACTAGGCCATAAAAACTTTGAGGAAGATTCATTGGACTTAAAGAAGCTGAAAAAAGAATGAGAATAACCCCACTTAGGGAGCAAGTGAGAAGCTAAATTCCTCAACATATTCACCCACATAAAGATAAACTCTAAACCCATCGTATTCTCTATCAAGGCTTTGATATCATGGGTTTGTCTGCTTAGACAATGAGCTCGTCCATGGAGAGAACTGGGAAGTCTTTCATGGGGATGTGTGAATTGTGACTTGTGAGGAAGTAGTCCAAATCTATTGTCCCATATATTGTGTTCCATTCCATGCTCCATTAATAAAAACATGACACTTGTCTTCTTTTGTTTATTTGGACTTTTTTAAGGTTTTAGGGGTATTTTGCCATTTTTTTTTAATGTTTAGGGGGGTTATTGTGATCATTTTTTAGGTTTCGAGGATATTTTGGTCATTTTATAGTTTTAGGGGTATTTCGATCATTATAAAGGTTTCAGGGGTATTTCGTCATTTTTTATGTTTAGGGGGGTATTTTCATCATTTTCTAGGTTTTGGGGTGTTGGGTTAAGACAGATTGTCCCCTTTTAATTAATTCAATTATCCAAGTAGATTAATTAGGTTCAATTGCATGCAACTCGTGAAGGCACCAACAAATCACTAAAAATACTAAGTGCAGCGGAAAATAAATTAGACACTGTGATTTGTTGACAGATGGAGAATACCTCACAAGCCAAAAAACCCACTAGGTGATTTTAAGGTCACTACTCCCAAGAATTCACTAACCAACAATTAAGCAGTTTTAAGTATAAGGAATCTCAACAACAACCCTAGCCTATCCCGAAATACCAACCTATAGTTGAACCTTTGCTCTAATACCCAATTGGACTTGATCTTGTAGTAGCCTTCTTTCTTTTGATGCACAAATCTCTAATATGTGGCTAACTCCTTTGCACGAATCCCAATACGTGACTAACTCCACAGTAGCCCTTTGATTGTTGAAGTTGATTTGCAATAGCTTTACATAGAAACACCAATAAGATCTTCAATGTTGGTGCTAGAGAATTTGCTTGATAACAGAATCCAAAGGCATACAAAAAACACAGCAAGAACTCTTACTTCTGTAGGAGGAGGCTAGGGTTTCAAAAAGAAAACCTTATGAAGCTTTCTAGGGTTAGAGTTTTCATTCTCCACCTCCTTATTTAAATAGGAGTTTAATGAGCCTTTTAAACAGTCTCTCCTATTCCAATTAGGTTTACACAAACTTTGGGCTTTCCTAGTCCTACAAGGATTATGCAAAACCCATAAACAAATAGCCTTTAGGAATCAACATGTTGCAAGTTGTATCAGAAATCCCGTAAGCTCAATAGATCAAGAGGTATCGAGCTTTAATAAATCTCGATAGATCGACAGGTATCAAGGAGGTATCGAGACCTACAAATTTAGCTCTTCTTGAGCAGTTCTTAAGTAATCTCTATGTCTTCAATGTAACCACTTGTAATGATCATCTTGGACCTACTTGAATTTACGCAAATACAAGTAAAGTGCATTTTGTCATAGGATATGCCAATTACATAAAAATATGAACCTAACACGAAGGTATTTTGATCATTTTTTAAGTTTCGAGGGTATTTCGGTCAATTTTTAGGTTTCAAGGGGTATTTTGGTCATTTTTTGGTTTCGGAGATATTTCGGTTATTTTTTAGGTTTCAGGGGTATTTCGGTTATTTTCTAGGTTTCGGGGGCATTTTAGTCATTTTATAGTTTTAGGGGGTATTTCAATCATTTTTAGGTTTTGGGGGTATTTCGATCATTTTAGGTTTAGTCCTATTTTGGTAAATTTTAGGTCTTGGGATGTATTTATGGTTAAATGGTTATTTTGGTTTTTTTTTTTTTTTTTTGGGTGGTTTTGGGGTATTTTAGAGTTTGGTGATTTATAGAAATGATACTTAGGTCATAATTGGTTCTAATTGGACATCTAGTTAAAACCCAATAAACATTAATGTTAATTAGATTAATATCTAGTTAACCCAATTAATAATTGGGTTGGTTTAGGTCTTACTTAAGTAGGTGGGTTTGGGTGGGCAAATAGGTTTTAGTTGATTTAGCCACCCCTAAATTTTATCACGACAAGTTATAAGTGATTGAGAAAAAAAGATGCGTCAATCAAAATGATGACAAGACAAAAGAAATTGTGATCCTAGAATTTGTTCTGTCAAATCTGCTTTTCAATCCACTTATCATCTAGAACAAGAATTTACTCAAGCCAATCAATGGAAATGTATTTGGTATATTCCTTGTTAAAAAAAAAAAAAAATCAAAATTTCATTTTGGAAAGCCTGTTGATGTCTCATAGCTGTTCGACCACCCATCGCAGTAACGCTTACACGCTTCTCCTTTTGGGAGGAGGGGCCATGCACGTGCATACATAGCTTGGAGTACGGGTGTTGTGGAGGAAGGTTGTACCTTGAGTGTGTGACTGGAATATGAGTCAACTTTAAGGAAATTTCCAAGGGTAAGTGAAGTTGCCACCAATTATTGGGTTTTTCTACGGCGTGATTGGTCACCTGACTTTATGTGATTTTATTACCGATCCTAGGCTAAGAAAAAGGTCGTTTTTCCTAATCTAATGTGGATAGGTAAAAAATCTTGAATCTTGAGTTCAGAAGTCTGGTTACATGTGGGGAAGATGTTAGGCACCCCACAATGCCTGTCCGTAGACAGTCATTTGTTTTGGTAAAATCATAATTTAAGGACATTGGTAGTTGAAACTGAGCTATTGGCATTGGCTTTCAAGGCTTTAAGTGAATTTGGCTTTGATTTTTGGATTTAAGTCTCGATTGATGCTTCCCTAGTGTCTTTGGAATCGTTGCCAAATTTTGACGGCGAAAATCCGGTAGCATTTTGCCTTATTTTTGTGGCGAAACTCTAGCAGTGCTTCGCCTCAGATGCCTCATAGCTCACAATACGCTATTCTCACCAAGCTTTTTCCATGAGAATATGGCAATAGGGATGCCCCATTTTCATGGTAAAAATTTGGTAGAGTTTCACATTTGGTGCGTTATGGCACACTGGCAGGGTTTCATGCTTGTGTATACGATACATGCTTACATGCTCATGCTAGGATGAGCTAGAGCCCCTCAAAGCATTAAGCACATTGATACATGTTGCATACACAGGGAAATCAATGTCACTTAGTGACATGGATTGGGACGGTCACACTGCAGTGATTGTGCACACAGTATGACATGAATATGCACCTGCAAAAATGGCTTGAGCATATAATCATGCCACAAGGTTAGGAGCAATCATGGTTAGAGAAGGTCGCTTATGTAGCCATGTGTGTGCACGATCACCCACACACACGCAGACATATATATATACACACATCATGCACAATGCTATCACACAAAGCAGGAAAATAAAATAGACATTGTCCTAAGGGTATGGCACAACAAGGTATAGGAAATGTAAAACAGACATTGTCATTCCTAGGGAACACAGCCTAAGCAAGAAGCAAGGAAGAGTAAAGGGGGTACATAGAGGGGAACCCTAATACATGCTCTAGAGAAGAGGCTAAGAGAGAGAGGGAAAAAGAAAACCGCTTAGGATGGGCTAAGTCCCCCTAATCTACTGAACATTACCCTTTTGTGGGCTTGCATTTTCTTGCTTGCATCTTTCCCCTTTTTTGCTTATGCCTAGGAGGTCACACCCTTGCTTCAAGTGTACATGAAATGACAAAGGAAACAAGCCAGCAGGCAAGCAAAAAAACAAGTAAAAAGAAAGCATGCTAAAGGACAAGCTATCAAAAGGAGAGAGAGCCAAACACGGGCAAACAACATGTTATCAAACAAAAAAAGGTGTTCTAAGAGGACAAATGTAGGTTTGGATCTAGTGTCCATAGTTCCATTGGATTGGAGTATGGATGATATACAGACTCATGCATGAACATATAGGCAAGCGTGCAAAGATGCAAAGAAGCAATAAAAGCCAAACAGGTGGCACAAAGCAAGCAAGGCAAGCATAACATCGCATGGAGCGGAGAAAGGGTATGCATCAAGCAAACCGACACCAAAGAGGTGTACTCTCAAGTGGTCACATCCAAACAAACCATAAGAGCAATGGATACAACCACATAAGCAAGTAGCCCCAAATATCGACAAGCACAAACCCAAGGAGGGCACAAAGCAAGGCAAAGCCTAGATCTAGATAGGCAAACGTGGAGATAAAGCATAGAAGCAAGCAAACAAACATAGGCATGCATAAAGGAAAAGATCCAAACCCTTTGATATAGGCCTAGGTGCACGGATGTAGGCCTAGACCATAAGATCTAGATCTAAACCCTACCTAAAGGGCCAAAACACAAGAAGAAAGGGATAATAGGAGATAAAAAGGCTTCAGAAGCACATGGCATAGCAACCAACATGTAGATCTAGACACATGAACAAGGCATGAAGCACTCAAAGATATAGATCTAAACACAAGCATGGCAAGGAGCACATAAATAAATAGATCTAAGCATAAGCATGCTAAAAGGCACCTAGGCACTTGGATCTAAGCACAAACACAAAATTTAGGCATATTTTAGCCCAAGAAGGCCAGACCAACAACATTAAAGAGGTAAAACATGGCAAAAAGCAAGGAGACATGCTAAAAAGGCTAAAAAACATGCTAGGAATCAAGATAAAGCAAAGATATAAAATGGAAAGCAGTAAAACATGTTATGAAGTAAGATAAAGCAAAGGGTGTAGATTGTAGTTAAAAAGCTATATCTACACCCTTAGAACCTCAAATCCAATGTCCTAAGACCAAGGAGAGGAAAAAGAGTGTACGAACACTACCTTTAGATTGTTGAGAAGAGAGAGGAATCAAAGGTTTTTATTTTTATTTTTATTTATTTTATGTGCTTGGGAGAGAATTTAGAGAGAGAAAGAGAGAATCTACCCAGAAAATACTCCAAATTGGCTAATTTTCGATTTTTATTTTTTATTTTTTTAATTTGAGTGGGATCTGGGGGTATTTATATTAAAAAGGTGCTATTCAGCTAAGTGGCCACTAACTTGGAGTGGCTTGATGGAGGCCTTCCCAGGCTTCGATTGGGTCGATCTTGACATCTTTGGAAATGTCTGGATGTTTAGTTTCTAGAACAATAAAGAACTTGAAAATCCAATGATCAGATCAAAAGTTATGGTCTCGGGAAGCGAGCTGACGCAATTTGCAAGTTTTTCAAGATATTTCAACTGTTTTAACTCCAATTTCAACCTATGCATAGTCGTTGGAAAAAGAGCTCAAAAATCTTTGCAATGACTCTAGTGTAAATATCGTATTTTTTCGGTTGGATCCCAAAAATCTCAAAAATATTAACCTTTCTCCAAGGGACCACGGAAACATCAAGATTAACTTGGCGCAACCCGTTCGGGTATCAGAGCACTCAAAGTGCCATTTCAGGTCAAATTGACCAAAATGCCCCTAGTCAACCTTGGGTTGACTGAAAGTCAAAGTTGGTTAAAATATCTCAAAACTACATTTATCAGATTTCTACACCAAACTTGAGCTACTCGGATATTTTTTACAATTTTAACCAAGTTTGACCCGAGGTTGACTCCCGAGGGTGCCCAAAAACCCTAGTTTTGGTCCATCCATCATAACAAGTTGGGATTAGTTCCATTGCAAAGATTATCAAATTCCTTTTCCGACAACTATCCAAGGGTTGAAATTGGAGTTAAAACGGTTGAGATATCTATGAAACCGTGTTGGTCACGTCAGCTTGCTTCCCAACGCCATAACTTTTGATCCAACCGTTGGATTTTTGAGTTCTTTAGCTTTCCAGAAACTAAACATTTAGATATTTCTAGGGACACCAATATTAGCTCAATCCAAGGCTGGGAAGACCTGTAAAATTTCATTTGAAGCTGGCGGCCACTCCTTGGCCCCCGAGACAAAACCAACAATCACGTTTCAACTATAAATGCCCCCAAACCCCCCTCAGACTAGGACGAACGTTTTTGGGGAATTTTTGGAGCATTTTCTAGGTAGTTTTTCTCTCTTTTCTCTACATTTCTCTACCAAAAACACATCAAAAAAACCTTTGATTCCTCCTTTCTCTCGACAATCAAAAGGTAGTGTCTTGCACCAAATGTTTCTCTCCTTGGTTCCATACCTTGGATTTGAGGTTTAGGGCTATGGATGTAGCTTTTTAGCTACAATCCACACCCTTTTATTTTCATTGTTTTTTCTAGCTTTTTCTTATTCAATAATATGCTTTATTGCTTTTCCTAGCATGTTCTTGCTTTATTTTGCTTCCTAGCATGTTTATGGTTTTTTCTAGCATGTTTCCTTGATTTTTGCCATGATTTATTGCTTTGATGTTGTTGGCCTAGCCTTCTTGGGCTAGGATATGTCAAAATTCCATGCTTGTGCTAAGATCCACATGCTTTTAGGCTTGTGTCATGTTTATGCCTAGATCTACATATTTTTAGGCTCTTTGCCATGTTTATTCTTAGATCTATATGCCTGTTTGTTCTTTGCCATGTCAGTTGTGAAATTTTAAAATACTCGCAAGTGTACGAACCGAACCGAAATATAGTTTGACAAGAACGAGGTCGAACCCACAGGGACTTGAATGAACGTAGGAAAATTAATTAAACCTTAACCAAATTAATCCTAATCTAGTTTAATAAAAATTGGTTGTTTTGAAATTAAATAAACTAAGCAAATAATAAAATTAAGCAAACAGTCAAACTAAGCAAAAGATATAAAGCAATAAAAAGATGTAAACAATCAAGGGAAAGGAATTAAGGTTTTGGAATCTGCCTTGCAAGTCATATCAGCATATATTTATGATTATTAATTTTTCCCACCTCACTACATGATAATCTAGAAATCAATCTTGCTATCATGGAAAATATTCTCGTTAAAATCCTTATTTTAAAAATCAAAGGCATGTTCTTCTTCGCTTCTTAAGTATAAAACCAAATCATCAGTTGTATCCGTAGCCAAACAAATCACAAGATATATCTAATTCTAAAAATCAAATCATAACTTGTATCCATTGATAGACAAATCACAACCGATATCCAATTCTATAATCAAGAATTAATAAACCAAGCATTCAATTAATTAAGACAAATCCTAAATCATGAGAAAAACATGATTGAACTCATATCTAGAATCCCATTTTAGTTAATTGATATGAAGCAAGAACAATTTAATTCATTAAAGAACAACTATTGTGGGAAAAATCAAATCACATAAATATTACTGATAATCCTTAACAAGGTTTCATCCTCAACCCTAATTATAAATTTAGCTACTCATGGTAATTGAAATAAAACAAAAGAATAAAATACTAAACATTAAACTAGACAAATAAAATAGAGAAAGGAATAGTCACAATGCTATCATGGAGAAAAGCTACAGAGAAGCCACATGCGGCACTGTCTCTTGCTCCAATTTTCTGTTTTGCATCTCAACCCTAGCACTAGCCTCCGTCCCCCCTGAATTTTGCCCTAAAAAGCCTTTAAATAGGTCAATGAATCCTATTACAAGTTGAATTCCCGTTTGGAGAAAATCCCAGACTTTTAGGCTTTACTTAACCGACTATTTAGTCCCACTTAACGTCAGAATTAGGGCTTCGGGTAAACTACAAAGTTGTAGCCCTTTAAGTTGACTTTCGAGCCCAACTTAAATCATCTCGATTGGACATCTGAACAGAAAGTTATGCTAAAAATACTAACTGATGTGCAGGCTGGAATCCTAATCCGAATTGGACTTGGATTTGGTGCAAATTTCCTTTGATTCCTTACTCCAATTGGGCTTAAATTTAATATTCATGCCTGGCTGGATGTAAGTTGGCTTGATTCAATTGGCCTAGCCCCACTTTGCATGTAAAGCCCTTGTTATCTGCAACACAAAGATATTATATAATCAGTCACAAAATAACATAAAAGTAAGGCCAAATATGTAGATATGTGAGTACTTTATCGTATATACTTCATGCACATCAAATACCCCCAAACCTACATTTTGCTAGTCCTCGAGCAAAACAGATAAAGAGTAAAACAAAACAAAGAAAATATCCTAACTAATCCACTTTCGTTGGAAATTTCGATTGTATTTAGCGTATGCAACAAGCCTTTAAACCCTAAGCATACACTAGTGAACGAGTTGTAGTCTCGTGAGGGTTTACAGGGAATATACCCACAAAATTCTGAGAATGAATACTAAAAACAAAATAAACAAAACAAAGAAAATCAATTTTTTTTTCAATTGCCTTGTGCCAAGAGGATTAGTTCACGTTCAAAAACACTACAAATGTTAAAGAAATTTCTCATGCCATCAAAACTCAATGTGAGTGAAAAGTGATAGCCAACCCAAACATACTCTTAGTTTTAGAATAAACTTGACTCGAATCTCTATTTGAAAGTATGCTTCAACTCAAATCTTTCCGGTGTTATCACTCAACAAATGAAATCACTCTGAAATAGGGTGTATACTCTCAACAACATATGTGAGCGGAATAATGTAAGCAAAATCAAACATCTCACATATAAATCACATGAAAAACGCTTAATCAAGAATGAACAAGTAGTCTTATGAAAGGATACCAAAAAGAATTTATACCACACTTTTTATTCAGTCATATTAATATCTGAACTACACAATCTTTAAGATCAAATAAGGACTTTATTAGGACGTAATGTTGGGTAAAAGCAAAGGGAATGAAATAAAAATGGGTAAAGGTAAATAATAAGAAGTGTTTTCAAAATTTGTCGGAATGTCAATTCTTTTTGGAATTTCCATTCAACATTTTTTTTTTCTCTTCTTCTTCAAAGCAATACTCCTTTACATTTCACTTCTTAAAATTTGATGAGAACCCTTTTTATTTTCTTCTTTTTGACACTTTTCTTTTTCTTTTCTTTTTTTTTTTCCTTTTTTTTTTAATTCAATTCTTTTTTTCTTTCTTCTTTGAATTCTCGCACAAACCACCACATTGAAACAAACTGATCAAATTCCATCTTAAAATACTATGGATAAGGGTTTTAAGAAAGAAAGGCTAATTAAAAGGCTCAATGGGGTGACTAGCAGTAATGTATCCAAAAAAAAAAAAAAAAAAAAAAACATACATGGCTCAAAGTAGACAAAAATGGCCTAATCTCATCTCTCAAATACTAGTATAGTTCATTCAACATCAATGACTTTAAAAGATTCAAGTGTGGCATAAAATCAGATTTTTTTTCTTGACCAAAAGAAAGAATAATGAGACTACAACAAGGGAAATATGTTATGCACTTCCAAATGAACTTTAAGAATAGAAACAATAAATAACCCTAAAAAAAATAATGATTGGCTCAAAACTCACAGGGGTTACAGTCTCCACATTGTTATCATCAAGATTTTCTAATCATTTTTATCCTTCAACAACAAGTTGTGTCTGAGTGGCTATGTGCATGTGCAATGAATTGAGCATGAAAGCAATGAAATTCTTTAAGCAAAAGTAGTATAATGAACTCAAAACATAAACCTCAAGCTAGGCAAA
>NW_027069694.1:224789-229869 GCF_002906115.3 Quercus suber | reverse complement strand
TTGAAATACCATAGAGGAACTAATACCCTTAAGATCAACAATTTTCCAACCTATAGCTTCCTTATGCTCTTGAAGTATACTTATCAATTGGTGTTCCAAAAGTCATCCAACTTTGGTGGTTCTACAATAGATGGGAATGGGGATGAAGAAAGTGGAAAAGAGACCACTTTTGGCTGCCAGCTAATAATACTTAAGAGTGGAACAGAATCCAACAATGCATTGACCTCCTCAATTGATTTTTCAATATCCAAATTGCAATCAAAATGGGTTAAGCAATCCTTTAGGGGATCCTCACAACTTGATTGTAGGAAAGTGTCATGGACTAGGCTCCCAATCATGTTAACCTCACATATATCCTCTTTGTCTAGTACTTGCTTACTTATGTCAAAGATATTAAGCTCAACAGTCATATTCCAAAAGAAATCTTCATCACACCACTCCGACAATTGATCAAAGCATTGGATGTGGCTAAGAAAGGGTGACCCAAAATGACATGGATTTGTGTACTGGCATTCAGAGCAGGCTCAGTGTCTATCACAACAAAATCAACAGGAAAATAGAATGCATCCACCTTAATCAACACATCCTAACAATACCTCTAGGGATTTTCACAGACCTATCAGCTAATTGAAGTGTCATGGTTGTTGGTTTTAACTCATCCAAACCTAGCTGTAAATAAATCCGAATATGGCATTAGGTTCACACTTGCCCCCAAATCTAGCAAAGCACGCTCAATGAGACGATCCCCAATCTTGCATGAAATTGTAGGAGATCCAGGGTCCTTACATTTCACTGGATATTTATTCTGAATGATTGAATGACTGCTCTGTCAAAAATGCCTTTTTAGGGACATTTGTCTTTCTCTTCATTGTCACAAGATCTTTTAGAAACTTGGCATAAGCAGGAACTTGTTGAATTGCATCAAGAAATGGAATGTTTATTTGCACTTGCTTAAAAACCTCTAAAATGTCTCCAAATTGTGCACTTTTTTGAGGATTGATTAACCTTTGAGGAAATGGAGCTTTAGGAACAAACCTCTTATCAAGGGGGAACTAAGATCCTGAATTGGAATTGAGGTTGAGTGCCCTTCTTTTCTTTATGATCATCCTGTGAACTGTGAATTCCTTTTTCCTTTAACACAATATTTTCATCATCCTCCACTTCTGGATTTTCACTTGATTATCAACTTTCTTACCAGACCTAAGGCAGTAATAGATTGAACATGTTCTTGTCCATGAGTAGAACTAGAAGAACCATTATTGCATACTGCCCTTTTGGGTTAGGTATAGGTTGACTAGGAAACTTTCATTTTCCCTCTCCCAACTTGGGTTGCTAACTGGCCAACTTGATTTTCCAACTTTGAAATAGCTTGAGTATTCAAATGGGTGGAACTTTTTATCTCTTGAATGGCTTGGCTTGTTGATTGCATGAAAGTTTTGAGAGACTCCTCCAAAGATGGTTGTTGTCTTGGTGGTGCTACAAACTGAGTGTTGATTGAGGAATGGGAAGATATGTTGATAGGTGGACGAAATTGACTTTGTTGATGCACTTGTTGTCCACCTACATTTGTGGGAGGCTGATTTTGCCTCCATAGAAATTAGGATGGTTCCTCCAATTTGGATTGTATGTCTCTAAAAATGGACTAGCAAATGGTTTTCCATAATTGTTAGTGCATTTGCTTGCTCAGTATAAAAATCAGGTACCCAACTGCGGAAGGACACATTTGTGTTGTATGCATAGGACTTGCACAAATAGAACATGTTTCACTTTGAACTTGATTGACAGAATTCATCCTTCTACCTAAAGCTAAAGCTTCAACCTTAGATGAGATTGTCCAACCTAGCTTTTATGTCTAAATCTCACTACTTCATACAATCCTCCTTTCTTAATTGCAGGGGAAGATCTCTCTCTACGATTGGAAAAATCCCATTGTTGTGAACTTTCAGAAAAATTCTAAGAAATTTGTTGCCTCATCATCTACAAGACTCAAAAATCCACCACCATTCATGGACTCAATCATGTTAGATTTGTCTGAGTCAAACCATTATAAAAATATTGTACTAGTCTCCATGTTTCAAAACCATGATGAGACACTTTAAGATCAAGTCCTTAAATCTCTCCCAACTCTCATAAAATTTCTCTTGTTCATCCTGATAAAAATCTGCAATTTCTCTCCTTAAAGCATTAGTTTTGGCCATTGGGAAAATTTAGAGAGGAATTTTGTAACTAAAAGTTCCCATGAAGTGATAGATCCAGGTGACAAAGAATTAAGCCATGCTTTTGCCTTATCCTTCAAGGAAAAAGGGAATAAACGCAAGCGAACAGAGTCATCAGTAAAATTCTGGAACTTACAAGTACACAAATCTCAAGAAATCCTTTACATGCATATAAGGGTCTTCTCTATCCAATCCATGAAAATAGGAAGAAGATGATTAATTATCTGTGGTTTCAACTCAAAATGTGCAGCAGTGGTTGCAGGCAATACTATGCAAGATGGAGGGTTGGTGGTTATGGGTGAGAACAACTCCCTAAGAGTTTTGAATCATCTCCTGTTTCTCCCATTGTGGATGAATAATCAAAACTAACAAGACAATTTTCTTTATCACGTACCCAAGTTCTCTCATACACCAAGCACAAAGAAATAAATTTTTTTTTTTGTTTTTTTTTTTAATTAAAAAAAAAAAATTAACTACAACTAGTAGAAGGAAAAATTCAATTAAGACCTAATTTATTTTCCTAACCAAGTCCCCGGCAACGACCCAAAAACTTGTTGTGAAATTTTAAAATACTCGCAAGTGTACGAACCGTACCGAAGTATAGTTTGACAAGAACGAGGTCGAACCCACAGGGACTTGAATGAACGTAGGAAAATTAATTAAACCTTAACCAAATTAATCCTAATCTAGTTTAATAAAAATTGGTTGTTTTGAAATTAAATAAACTAAGCAAATAATAAAATTAAGCAAATAGTTAAACTAAGCAAAAGATATAAAGCAATAAAAAGATGTAAACAATCAAGGGAAAGGAATTAAGGTTTTGGAATCCGCCTTGCAAGTCATATCAGCATATATTTATGATCATTAATTTTTCCCACCTCACTACATGATAATCTAGAAATCAATCTTGCTATCATGGAAAATATTCTCGTTAAAATCCTTATTTTAAAAATCAAAGGCATGTTCTTCTTCGCTTCTTAAGTATAAAACCAAATCATCAATTGTATCCGTAGCCAAACAAATCACAAGATATATCCAATTCTAAAATTCAATTCATAACTTGTATCCATTGACAGACAAATCACAACCGATATCCAATTCTATAATCAAGAATTAATAAACCAAGCATTCAATTAATCAAGACAAATCTTAAATTATGAGAAAAACATGATTGAACTCATATCTAGAATCCCATTTTAGTTAATTGATATGAAGCAAGAACAATTTAATTCATTAAAGAATAACTATTGTGGGAAAAATCAAATCACATAAATATTACTGATAATCCTTAACAAGGTTTCATCCTCAACCCTAATTATAAATTTAGCTACTCATGGTAATTGAAATAAAACAAAAGAATAAAATACTAAACATTAAACTAGACAAATAAAATAGAGAAAGGAATAGTCACAATGCTATCATGGAGAAAAGCTACAGAGAAGCCACATGCGGCACTGCCTCTTGCTCCAATTTTCTGTTTTGCATCTCAGCCCTAGCACTAGCCTCCGCCCCCCCTGAATTTTGCCCTAAAAAGCCTTTAAATAGGTCAATGAATCCTATTACAAGTTGAATTCCCGTTTGGAGAAAATCCCAGACTTTTAGGCTTTAATTAACCGACTATTTAAACCCACTTAACCTTATAATTAGGGCTTCTGGTAAACTACAAAGTTGTAGCCCTTTAAGTTAACTTTCGAGACCAACTTGAATCATCTCGATTGGACATCTGAGCCGAATGTTATCCCAAAAATACTAACTGATGTGCAGGCTGGAATCCTAATCCGAAATGGACTTGGATTTGGTGCAAATTTCCTTTGATTCCTTACTCCAATTGGACTTAAATTTAATATTCATGCTTGGCTTGATGTAAGTTGGCTTGATTCAATTGGCCTAGCCCCATTTTGCATGTAAAGCCCTTGTTATCTGCAACACAAAGATATTATATAATCAGTCACAAAATAACATAAAAGTAAGGCCAAATATGTAGATATGTGAGTACTTTGTCGTATATATTTCATGCACATCAATGTCTATGCTTAGATCTACATGTTTATGTTTAGATCTATGTGCCTATGCTTAGATCTATGTGTTTATGTGCTTCGTGCCATGTTGGTGTGCTTAGATCTATATGTTGGTTGCTATGCCATGTGCTTCTGTATCCCTTTTGTTCATTGATTTCCCTCTTTCTTGTGTTTTGGCCCTTATTGGTGGGGTGTAGATTTAGATCTTGTGGTTTAGGCATACACTCGCACACCTAGGCCAATATCAAAGGGTTTGGATCATTTCCCCATATGCATGTCTATGTTTGCTTGCTTTTGTGCTTTATGCCTATGCTTGCCTCTCTAGATCTAGGCTTTGCCATGCTCTATGCCCCCCCCTCCCCCCGGTGGGCTCATTCTTGTGTGGTTACGTCCATCCCCCTTGTGGCCTATTGGGGTGTAACCACTTGTGAGATGCATCCTCGTGATGTTGGTTTGCTTGATGCATACCCTTTCTCCACCTTGTGTGATGTTGCTTGCCATGCTTGCTTTGTGCCACCTATTTGGCTTTCCTTGCTTCTATGAATTCTTTTTACATGCTTGCCTACATGTTCATGCATGAGTCTTTGCTTGCTTGTGTTGTCCATACTCCAATCTAATGGAACTGTGGACATTCAATCCAAACCTACATCTATCCTTTTAGGACACTGGAGTGCTATCGCAGGCAACCAAAAATAAAACCTATACTCCTAAAAATATATGTAGTAGTGTGAGTAAGGATCGTTCCCACAGAGAGTATCTAGCCTAATTTTATGCTATGTGAACAAGGAGGGGGGGTTTGAGTATAATGAAAACATTTTTTAAAAAAACAACTAAGGAACAATTCAA
>NW_027069694.1:204789-219789 GCF_002906115.3 Quercus suber | reverse complement strand
GGTTTCCACTCTCCTTGTACCTTCTCCTTTTCCTGCTCTTTGCTTAGGCTACGTTCAATGTCTGTTTCACTTTCTTGCTCTATGTTATAGCATTGTGTGTGATGTATGCATGCATGCATGTATGTATGTATGTATGTATGTATATACATATATATATATATATGCCTGCGTGTGAGTGGGTGATCATGCACTTTGTATGATGAACTCTCATGGTTATGTGAGTGGCCCTCTCTGGCTGTGAGTGACCTTCTCTGGCCATGAGTGCTTTTGACCTTGTAGCATGAGTATCTGCTCAAGGCGATTGCTGTAGGTGCATATTTGTGTCATACTGTGTGCATAGTCACCGCAGTGTGATTGTCTCAATCCATGTCACTAAGTGACATCGGTTTCCTCGTGTATGTGTCACATATCAACGTGTTTAAATGATTTGAGGGGCTCCAACTTGTTGTAGCATGAGCATGTTGGCACACACCATATACACAGGTGCAAAACCCTATCGGTGTGCCATAGCACACCAAACATGAAACTCTGCCGGATTTTCACCTCGAAAATGGGGCATCTCCATTGCTATATTCTCACGTAGAAAGTTTGGTGAGAATAGAGTTTTGTGTGCTATGACGCATCTAACCTGAGGTGCTGCCAGATTTCAGCCTTGAAAATAAGGCGAAATGTTGCTAGATTTTCACCATGAAAATTTGCAATGATTCCAAACACACTTGGAAAGCATCAATCAAGACCACACGCATTCCAAAACCAATCCTCAAAGCCCAATACATTTAAAGCCCCGAAAGCTAATGCCAATAGCTTGGTTTGAACTGCCAATGTCCAAAAATTATGATTTACTACAACAAAGGACTATTTGTGGGCAGGCATTGTGGGGTGCCTAACACCTTCCCTACATGTAACTAGACTTCCGAACCCCAGAAACAATATTTTTTATCCATCCATATTAGATTAGGAAAAACGACATTTTTCTTAGCCTAGGATCGGTAAAAAATCCAAATAGAGTCAAGTGACTAATCACACCTTAAAAAAACCCAATGATTGGTGGCAACTTCACTTACGCTTGGTAATTTCCTTAAAATCAACTCATATTCCAATCATTTACTCGAGGTATGACACACCTCCATACCATATCATCATCTCTCGCATCGAGATAGAGAGGCATGTGAGTGTTGCAGCGATGGGTGGTCAAGCAGCCATGAGGCGTCGATAGACTGGCGACTACACTAAGGACACTTAGAGAGTTTAGCCTTTAGACCTTTTTATAAAACCATAATCTTTGGACATTGGCTTTCAAAAACATTGAAATTGGCATTAGCCTCCGAGGCTTTCCTTTTTGAAAATGCTTTTACTATATCCTAGTAAACTATTTTTAAAACTCAAAAATATTTTCCAAAAATGTTTTTCAAATGGTTTTCCAAAAACTGGCTTTGAGGTATTTTCATATGTATGAAGCTTTACTGCTTTCCTAAAGCATGGTTTACAACTTTCCTTCAATTGTGTGAACCTAGGGTAGTAGATTTTATTTTTGCCACACCTTTATCTATGCATATATTTGTTGTTCTTGGAAAGTCTTTCCCCTTTCATTTCAAAATGCATGACATCACCCTTCATAATTGGTCGAACCTGGACTTAGCGTTGAAGGTGAATGCTGGATGCGCATACCTTAGACAGTTATTGGATCCCAAATTGTAGGATTTTCCTAGGTCCATGGGTGGACAGGATTATGCTGAGAAGGCCCCCTTGATCCGCTCTATCCCACAAATTATATGAAGGGAAGGATTAGACGATCAAGGTCAACCCTAAGAATAGGACCAACTTACTAGTTAAGTCGTGTCTTATATAGTTGGCCTAGACTACGTTAAACCTGTGAGGACTAGGAAGATCCAAGTTTGAGTGAACATCCAAGCCTAGGGTAGGATATCCTTCATCAGATTGTTTTCAAAATGATTCAAGGCGAAAATGTCCCGTTTCCATTTGTAGGTTTGCCCTTTTTGCTTGCATCAAAGAGCTGTGCTCTACTCCAAGTTCTATCCGACCTATTTA
Source organism: Quercus suber (assembly GCF_002906115.3). NCBI lineage: Eukaryota > Viridiplantae > Streptophyta > Magnoliopsida > Fagales > Fagaceae > Quercus > Quercus suber. The sequence goes on along the minus strand of NW_027069694.1, from coordinate 217,740 downwards.
CACAACATTTGTATTAAACCCCTAGGGACAAGCAACCCTGTTGCTTGCACATTAGATCATACCCAATCCCTAAGGGTTTCCAACCCTACAAGGGTATGCAGCATACATTGATGGCTCTATCATGTAAATATGTGGCAAGTAGCTGAAATTCCATGCCAAGGAGGACATTGCCAAGAATCCAAGTTCTTCCCTAAGAAGACCAAGCAATCAAGAATGAAGCTTTTCATTATAAATTTGAATTTCCTTGTATTGTAAACGACCCAATGTTGGAGCCATTGCCGATAGCCCATGATCTTGGGGCGTTCTAAAAAGCCAAACTTTGTAAAGGCATTACTTTTTCATTTAGTCAAAAGAGAAGGGTTCGTCTTGCGATTTCAAGCATGATATGAAAGTTTCGATTACTTGACAAGTTTGTACATTAATTCTGCATCACTATAGAAACTTACCATGATAAATACCCAATCAAAGGTCCAAGCCAATATTTCTAAAATGATTGGCACACTTTACATAAGCAAGAACTAAACTAACTTCGTGTTCGTTTTTTGTTTCCACAATGTCAAATTTTCAAATGTACCCCATTTCCTTCCTATCCCATTCTTTTCCTTTCCAGGATGATAAAGAGATAAGATTGCTCAAAGGAAACTGAATGTTCAAATAATGTGTAAAACACTATGAATGTTTAGGCCCCTAATTTACATATTACCAGTTCACACTTAATATCAAACAATGTACGTGCGAAAAATTAACATAAGCTTATAACATAATTGATAAAAAATCTAAGCCAAATAAAATCACATCCACAGCAGAAATTAAATGACAAAGATGAAGGGAAGAGAGATGCAAACACAAGGATAACACAACGATGTGTTATCAAAGAGGAAACCGAAGCCCTTGGCGTAAAACCTCTCTGCTACCCTCCAAGTGGTCAATAATCCATTAAAGAATGAAGTTGGGATACATGAACAGCAGAAGACCCTCCAATCCTAATCTACCCAGTATACCTAAGCCCTCCAAGCTTCTTGCTCCAATAAGGTTGCCCCAAACCTTTGGCTTCTTTAGCTTACTGAATTTTGCTATAGCCCATAGCATTAACCAATAACCATTGGTTCCTTCCTAACTGCTTCCTAAAGCACCAAATAGCCTTCTCACAGACATGGGTATGGTGAGAAAATGATTTGGGTAAGAATCTCTCAAGGATGTAACAATGGAGAGGGTGAGAGTAGAGGAACATGAAGAGTCTCTATGGAAAGATTGTGGACGAATCAATCTTGTTTTTCTTTAGGGTTTTTCTCTCAAAATTCTCTCTGGAAGCTCTCTATATTTCGTGGGTATAAGGGTCTATATATAGTGGTGGGTGTTTGGAATGCGAATAGTCATTTTTAAAAAACAGAGTTGGCTGCAGCTTGGCCTCGCAACTTGACTGAGCTGCGAGTTTAAGCCGCGAGGTAACTGAACGGCTAGTCTGGACTTTTTGTCCTATAGTGCTCCAGCTGGCATGACACTTCAGCTTCTCCGCATGCTTGGCATGTGAGCATCTCCGCATGCTTGGGTAAGAACCTCTCAAGGATGTAACAATGGAGAGGGTGAGAGTAGAGGAATTTGAAGAGTCTCTATAAAAAGATTATGGATGAGTCAATCTTATTTTTCTCTAGAGTTTCCCTCTAAAAGTTCTCTCTGGAAACTCTCTACATTTTGTGGGTATAAGGGGTATTTATACTAGGGTGAGAAAGGAATGTGAAGAGTCATTTTTTCCAAAACAGGGTTGGTTGACGACTTGGCCTTGCGACTTGACTAAATCGTGAGTACAAGCCGTAAGCTAACTGAATGACCAATCTGGATTTTTTGTCCTATAGTGCAACAGTTGGCATGACGGTTTAGCTTCTCTGCATGCTTCACTCGTGTGCATCATCTGGCGGCCTACCAGTCGCGAGATCTAGTCGCGAGTCCTTGCTTCACTGCACATTCTTGAGCATTTCTTCACACTCTCTCACACACTACCCTTATATGAATCCCACCTAAATACAGGGTTTCTAAGTGCTGAATTACAAGCAAATTGGTACAGAATAAAACCAACAAGATGCTTGATTAAATTCAACCTTACAATCTCTCCCTTGGGCTATTCCATGACAAAACCATACAACAAACTCTAGACTTAACGTAGGAGTTGGGAATAGTTAATCAAAACTCACTCATACTTAACTCTAGAATCTATGAAGCTCTTGAATCATAAGAACAAGTATCTCCTGAAACACAACAACAGAATATGATCATTGTATGCAAAAAACTTGTAATGCATATGAAGCAAGCAGAATACAATCAAGTAAAATGGAAATAAGTAATAAACCATGGCTTGACCAAAAACGAACAATCACTATAAATAGTGATCACAATGTTCATTCTCACATGGAATGAACATCCAGACATGCAAGCTAATAAGCTTAATTGCAAAGTATCATTTGCATGTCCAACACTTAACCAATGCAACAACACAAGGTAATTGCATTAAGGATATAAAATCCAACACAGGGCATAAGAGTGACATACTTAAAGAAAATGCATAACATTTAACAACAAGTACAAAAGTTGCAAAGCATGGGTACAAACACCTTAAAAGCTTACAAAAGCAGAAGGTACAAAACGCATAAAATAAAAATGAATAACATAACATAAACATTGAAATATGCTAATATGAAGTAAAATATTAAACATAGGTCTACTTGCTGAAATCTCCCCCTTTGATCCAGCTCTTTCTCCCCCTATCATTGTACTCCCCCTATCAACATCATCTCCCCCTTTTTGTCATGGAATAGCTAGTCCTCATCTTCTTCTAGCTTTCTTTGAATCTAATCCAATTGAGTTTGGAGGGAAGTGAACTTCATATCCCACTGAATGTTGTGATGGTGCAAGATAGATGCGAGTCCGGTCATCTTGGTGCCCAACTAGTGGACAAATGCCACAATGTTGTCTAGCTTCTCGTCAAATGAGGATGAACTAGAGCGCGAACCACTGTGAGATGCTAAAGTTTCCGTTTTGATTCCCTTCCGACTATGACCAATGCTAGCATTAAACGTACGCATGTTGATTGGAGACGGTTTTATGTAGGGAGACTAATTTGTTGATGGATGAATCCCTTTGAGCTTCAATATCATAGAAACGAGGTAGCAAAAAGGAATGCATGTCCTTGAATTAGTTCATAGAACCATTTTGCACAAAACATAAAAGATATGTGCCCAAATGTCAATCTCTACATTAGAGATCAGATCATAAAGAAACAAGGCATGCCCGAGGTTCATATATCCAGTGCTAGATAATGGGTACAGATTGTGAAATATGATGATTGTAAGTACCCTCAATTTCAGAGGAAGAGAGGAAACACTAACTGAGTTCCCATTTGATGATAACTCCAAGTCTTTTCCAAGAGCATCCCAAAGTAGGTCCTTATTTGGACATAGGTCATCATAAACTGGTGAGTTTTTAAGCATTGACCGGTTGATGTGAAAGATCTTAGCCAGATATGCAGGAGAGACTGAGAAACTTTTTCTTCTAACCCAACACTTGAGTTCTTAGCACTTGAGTTCTTCGCCTTCAAAAATTGCATTGGCATAAAACTCTTTTACCAAATTCTCATATGCTTCATCAAGGTCGAAGAGAAGGTAATTCCAATCTTTGTGAGCAAACCATTTAGGAATGTCGGTGTCAAAAAGAGAAGATTAATCAACAGACCTTTCAGCCAATGGTGTAGCATCTCTGAAATAATCCTCATGAGTCTGAAAGGCAACATAGGATCCGAACTTGTTGGGATCAAACACTCCTGATGGTGAATACCTCTTTGTTCTAGGTGAGAGGTCATCAACATTAATTACAGGCTCCTTCCCTTTGCTGTTGCTCCCTTTCACAGCTACTCTCTTGAATGGAGACATTTTCACCCCGTATCATGTTTTATAAAAAACAAGAGAAACCACACAAGACACCAAACATTATTAGCATTGGGTTAGGTCCAAAACATGGATAATGAAGAAAACCCTAAAAACTTGAGATCTCCCAAACATGACAATGAGTGTGTGTGTGCCACTAACAACACAATGTTTACTCAAGATAGAGTAGATCAGTACATAACCACCAACAAACACATAACAATTTCACCATAAGATCAGATACCCATATTCAATCAAAAGATATACAAATATCAGTAAAAACACAATCCAAGAGATATATGCAGTAAATGTGAAATATAATGAGTACGAAACAAAACCCATACCTTTCCTTGAAGATTGATGTCGAAATGGTGAATAACAATGGTAGTTTATGTGAGAAATATGGTGAGTTTGAGAAGGGTTCAAATGGGGAAGACAATGAATAGTCATCAAAGTTCAAGGGAAAATTGAAAAGTTTTAAAAACTAACCAATTTACGCAAAATACGCGATTTTCGTGACTGAGTCAAGTCGCGCGCAAGTTGCCAGGGCCAGCCCCCAGAACACTTAAAACAAAAATTTGAAAAATTTTCTAAGTGTTTTTCGCAACTAGAAGGTCTACTCGTGAGAAAGTAGTGAGGTAAGTCACGAATATCTCTGTGCACCCTTCGCGACTAGACCTTCCACCCGCGAACAAGTCGCCACACTGAGCCGCGAGAAACATAAAAACCCAAATTTTTTGAAAAATATTTTAAGTATTTTTCGTGACTGGGACATTGACCCGAAGGTGAGTCGTGAAGACCTTTTGAGTAATGTTCGCAACTGGGGGCATGCGACTGGACTGACCCGCGATTGAGTCGCCAGAATAGGGCAACACTATTTTTGAAATTTGGCAAATTGTTTTTTTTTTTTTTATTTTTTTATAAAACAAAATACTTTCCAAAAACAAACTAAAACACTCAAAAATATTTTTGTGTTTGATCAACAAAGATTGAGCATGTGAAAACACATTTAATCAAGTACAATCACACAAATGAATATGGCATTCATTGAACATAGACATGTGTGATGTGTGTGGATATAAAAAATGAGATAGTCTTTAGTCTAATGTGAAGCTTCAATGATCAATTCAACCAAGGTACACAATTAGCACTAGATAATGTGACCCATCTCAATTATAAAAATATGCATATATGACCTCCCACAAGAAACTTGATAACATAACTTTAAAGCTTTTCATTTGGCTCCATATACAACATATCATTTGATCTTTTTGAATCAATACATTTCATTGTGAGATCGATACCTGAATTTTTTTATATTTCAATTTGATGAGTTAGCCTTTGGCTTTTTAGGCATTATACAATTTATTTTTTGGTCGCTTTCCCTTTTTCCTAGTCAAATACTCGTATGTGTGACAGGCTTTTGCAGCTCAATATCTCTTTTCATTTGGAGATTTACATTTGGTGAGCTCTTTAAGTAAAAGCAATAAAATAAAAGAGTGGGAAGATATATAAGCACAAGTCTATGCATGTCTCAAGATCAATAAAACCATTCACTAATCATTCATGACAAAGTTGAAGATCTATTTACAACAGTCACATAGATTTCAAGATTTCTTCCATAATGATATGAATACATAGGGAACAAGCTAAGCTCGTAGATGCACAAAGCCATTAGTACAAAAGTACAAGGCAAAACATGTTTTGAGACAAAACTCAACAATGTCGATCAAACTTTTTGGATTTTCTACTTTTTATGTGTTTTTGGATTTCTAACACAAAAGAAAGAAAAGATTAATAAAAACAACAATGTAAAAACATCTAAAAAGCAACAAATAAACAGACAAACAGTTTTCCGCTCAAACTAGCAAAAAGTACGCAACCAAACATAGTCACAAAGCATAGGAAGTATTAATGCATGGATATGTTGTAATGCTTATGCATGAGTAACCCTCTTCACCCACACGTCACTTGCGTTTAGGGTGATATCCCTATAGGATTGGGCACGAGAGGTAGGACTTTCAAACCATCAAAATATGGTGGCGCATTTAAAGATTGAGATCGGTCCATCTCAATATGGGGTTAAGGATCGAACTAAGGTGTTTAAACCACAAGGAGTGCACCCACTCTGATACCAATTGAATGTTCAAATAGCGTATAAAACACTATGAACGTTTAGACCCCCAATTACAATAATATCAATTCAAGCTTCATGTCAAACAATATATGTGCGGAAAATGAACACAAGCTAATAACAGAATTGATAAACAATCTAAACCAATTAAAATCACATCCACAATAGAAATTAAATGGCAAAGATTAAGGGAAGAGAGATGCAAACACAAAGACAACACAACGATGAGTTATCGAAGAGGAAACCGAAGCTCTCGGTGAAAAACCTCTCCGCCACCCTCCAAGCGGTCAATAATCCACAAGAAAATGTAATTGGGATACATGAACAACAATAGACCCTCCAAGCCTAATCTACCTAGTGTAGCTAAGCCCTCCAAGTTTCTTGCTCCAACGAGGTTACGCCAAACATTTGTCTTTTCTAGCTTACTGAATTCTGCTATAGACCATAGCATAAACCAATAACCATTGGTCCTTTCTTAACTGCTTCCCAAAGCACCAAAAAGCCTTCTCACAGATGTGGGTATGGTGAGAAAAGGATTTGGGTAAGAACCTCTCAAGGATGTAACAATGGAGAGGGTGAGAGTAGAGGAATTTGAAGAGTCTCTTTGAAAATATTGTGGATGAGTCAATCTTATTTTTCTCTATGGTTTCTCTCTAAAAATTCTCTCTTGAAACTCTCTACATTTTGTGGGTATAAGGGTATTTATACTAGGATGAGAAAGGAATGCGAAGAGTAATTTTTTCCAAAATAAAGCTGGCTGGCAACTTGGCCTTACGACTTGACTGAGTCACGAGTTCAAGCCATGAGCTGATTGAATGGCCAGTCTAGACTTTTTGTCCTGTAGTGCAACAGTTGGCATGTCGATTTAGCTTCTCTGCATGCTTCACTTGTGTGCATCATCTGGCGGCTTGCCAATTGCGAGCCACTTGCGAGATTCAATCACTAGTCCCTGCTTCGCTACACATTCTTGAACATTTCTTCACACTCTCTCACACACTACTCTTACATAATTTTCACCTAAATACAGAGTTTCTAAGTGCTAAATTACAAGCAAATTGGCATGAAATAAATCCAACAAGATGGTTGATTAAATTTAACCTTACAGTTATGAAACCTTCTAGTTGCATCATATAGATTTCTTCTTCAAGATTGCTATTTAGAAAATCAGTCTTGACATCCATCTGCCAAATCTCATAATCATAATGAGCAGTAATGGATAAGAGAATTTTGATAGATTTAAGCATTGCCACTAGTGAAAAAGTTTCTTCATAATCAATACCTTCTTTTTGTGTATACCTTTTTTGCCATTAGCCTTGCTTTAAAGGTTTCAAACTTTCCATCTATCCCTCTCTTCCTCTTGTAAACCCATTTGCAACCAACAGATTTAACGCCATTAGGCACCTTTACAAGATCCCAAACTTGATTGGAATACATTGAATCTAATTCAGATTTCATAGCTTTGACCCAATGATATGCATTTATATCATTTATTGCCTCTTTATAAGTGTAAGGATTAGTTTCAGCCTCTTCTGAGATAAGTTCATAAGTTTCTCCCAAACCTATAAATCTTATAGGTGATCTTACAATCCTCCCACTATGACGAGGTTCCTGTGTACTAGTCATCTCATGTGTAATATCTTGTGGTGTGTTCGATACAACCACATCATTCCTAGTTTCATCCATTGTTTGTTCAATTACAGGTTCATTCATTTTAGCCAAAACAACTCTACTTCTAGGAGTAAAATTATTCATATAGTCATTTTCCAAGAATTTAGCATTTGTACTAACAAAAAATTTGTTATCTTTATGACTACAGAATAAATAACCCCTACTTTCTTTTGGATAACCCACAAGCAAACACACTTCTGATTTTGGTTCTAATTTATCAGGCTTCCCTTTTAACACATGTGCTAGACAACCCCAAATATGGAGGTATCTCATACTAATCTAACGCCCACTCCACAATTTCATGTGTGTTTTGGGAACAGATTTTGATGGAACTAAATTCAAAAGATGTATTGTTGTATTTAAGGCATGCCCCCCAAAAGAAATCAGTAAAGTTGAGTAACTTATCATAGACCTAACCATTTCTAAAAAAGACCTATTCCTTCTTTCTGACCATTTTGTTGGGGAGTTCCAGGCGTAGTCAATTGGGATACAATCCCATTTTGATTAAGTAATCCTTGAAATCCCTAAAAAGGTATTCGCCACCAAGATTAGATCGAATGGCCTTTATATGTTTACCCAATTGATTCTCAACTTCAGCCCTAAACTCTTTAAATTAATCAAAAGCTTTAGAGTTTCGTTTCATTCGGTACACATAACCATATCTTGAGTAATCATCGGTAAAAGTGATGAAGAACTCATAACCTCCTTTTGTGTGGGTTGACATAGGACCACATACATCTGTATTAACTAATTCAAGCAACTCTTGGGCTCTTCTACCTTTTGCAATAAAAGGTCTTTTGGTCATTTTGCCTTCCAAACAAGATTCACAAACTGGAAATTCATCAAAGTCGGCTGTAAGAGTCCATCTTTGATCAGTCTTTGAATTCTGTTTGGATTAATATGACCCAAACTCAAGTGCCAAAGATATGCATCATTAGTAGAAGGAAACTTTCTCTTTAATGATTTTACATGAGAGTCATTATCTAATTCAGAATTATATAATTCATGCTTATCAGGAGTTAAAATATAAAAGACCATCCACAATATTGCCAGAATAGATAAACACTTTATCCTTCTTTATTACAACATTGTCTTTGAGGATAACACAATATCCATGTTTACCTAAATAAGTTGTAGAAATTAAATTTCTACGAACATTAGGTACATACAAACAGTCTTCCAATATTAAAACCCTAGACTCAAAGCATAAATTAAACACTCCAAAAGCTACAACTAGTATTTTGCTCCCATCAGCCAAAGTAAGAAACAATTCCCCTTCATTCAACTATTTGGTCTCATGGAACCCTTGCAAAGAATTACAGATATGATTAGTACAACCTGAATCCATACACCAGGAATCTGTGGGACTTTGTACTAAACATATTTCAAGAAGAAATGTCCTTTTCATACCTTATTATTGGCAGCACTGAGTTTTGGACAATTCCTCTTCCAATGTCCTTTCTCACCACAATAGAAACACTTTCCTTTGATTTCTTTCCTTTGTTGGCAACTCCTAAGGCAATTTCTTTACCATCTTGCTTGGTAAAGTCCTTCTTCTTCTTCTTTTTCTTCTTCTTACCCGTGCCTTTCGACTTAGGTTGAGAAGTAGAAGCTTCAGCCATATTGGCATCAACACTGGATTTACCAAGAGTGCCTTCCACCACTACCAATTCTTTCAATAATTCAAACAACGAATAAATCTTTTTGTTCATATTATAATTAAGTCTAAATTCCTTGAATGATTCTGGTAGTAACTGGAGTATCATATCCATTTGGGATTCACCATCAATATTGACACCTAAAACTTCTAGCGTATTCAGATTAGAGATCATCTTAAGACAATGCTCCTTCACTAAAGTGCCATTTGCCATTTTGGTATTATAAATTTGCCTCATAGTTTCTTGCCTTGTAGAATGGCCTTGCTCACCAAACATCTCATTTAGGCTTAGCATAATGTCCGAAGCTAGTTCTACATCCTGCATTTAATGCTGTAGAACATTTGAGATAGATGCTAGGATATAGCACTTGGCCATCTCATTAGATTTTTGCTAATGATCATATCACTATTTTTCCTCAAGAGGAGCATCTAATGATGGAAAGTTAGGACAAGGTTGAGTAAGCACATATTTGTGCTCTTCAACAGTAAGAACAATATCCAAATTTCTTTTCCAGTCAACATAATTGGATCCAGTCAATTTGTTTTGATTAAGAATAGTAACAAGTGAGTTAAATGATGTCATGATCAAAACTGAAAACAGTAAACATGAATATAATAAGTAAACTGGACATTGTCAATTTAGCATATTAACATATAGTATAAAACCTTAATAAAACCATAATATAAAATATGCAATGGCAACCCAATCCCATGTTTAAAAGTCCTTGGTAGCAAGTGAATTTTAAACACTATGGCTATTTGAGAACTATTCTTATTATTAGTGCTATCATGATAACTCTTATCAAACACTAATAACATGCCATATTTCCTTTAGCCTCTAAGTAATAACGACATAGCTTCGAAGGGATGTTAACATTAAACTTAGTCTAGTGTACACCATTGCCTAAATTCCATGTGAGTCATTAAGTAACTCCATGGTAGCATGGTCATTCTTAATGTAAAAACACATATCATCCATCATTAAGAAGTTTAATCTGTAGTACCATGAATTAAACACCCTTTGAAGGGAGCAAGGCATATACGCCAAGGTAAGGTGCTTAATCATACTACTATAAACTGACAATGTAGGCCGTGATATCCAACCCTGGTATCTCTCTCCCACTAGATGTTTTAAAATAAAGGTTTTTTAATTAGAAAAAAAGTGTAATCTAATCACACATAACCTTGCTCTTTATATGTGAAAACACTTAGAAAAAATTCTAAATGCTCAAGTTTCGATAGATCGGATGTGTATCTCAATCGGTTGAAAAAATTAAAAAAATTCATACTTGACAATCTGCCTAGCTCAATCGGTGCTCGATCACTTCTTGATCGATCGAAAAAGAACATTTGATCAATTGACTAGCAATCGAATATTAATTGAACTAAACTCAACAATCTGCTTGGCTCGATCGGTACTTGATCGCTTCTCGATCGATCGAAAAAGAACTAATGGTAACTTTGGGCTTGTCAAGAGTTAATAGATAAGTCCAAAGCCCATTGGAGCTAAAGCTTTATTTGTCCCTTCTGGTCCCACTCCAAGCCACACACTAAAGCCTAATTAGGCTGGCCCAAAAGGCTAACCCAATTAAATAATCAATTATTTATTTAATAAGAGTTATTAAAATAAATGTAACTACCTAAGTGCAGAAATATGTGTGTGATTGAAAAGAAGAAAGAATAAGAGTTCTTCTCTGATGGGCTTCAAAAGGCTTATTGTGGAGGCGCTGACTTAGCACGACAGCGGGGTAAGAGGAAGCATGTCCTTCGAGTTCCTACATGTTCGGTTCCATTTGTCAGACTTCCCTATTGGTTACCGTGATAATTTTGTGGATTTGGAGGAGCGATAGGCATCCTATCAGCGTTAGGTCTTCCTGGTGTCCTTCTTTGACGCGGTGCTATTCCCTTCACCATCAAGAGCTATTAGTTTCGTCGTTCTTCCCCTACTGAGTGTCCTACCTCATGGTTTTTCTTTCATTCCCATTTTACTTTTTGAGACCATTAGGTCTTTGTCCTTGTGTTGGGAGACTGGTAAGGGTAGACTAGGTTGCTACGTCCATATGTTATAGTTATGGTTCTGTAGCCATTTTAGTGTCATTGCTAGAGATCAGTCGATGGCCTTTGTGGGTAAAAATAGGATCCAGGCTATTGTGGCTCTCAATCTCCCCTTCTCCATGGATATTAATGGTTGGTTGAGATATCTGTGCAACTTGAGTCCCACTGACTCAACCTAAAGGGTCAAGTGGAGTATTACTGGATGGCAAAGACAAACCCATTGTGTCGGTTTACTCATTATTCCTTTGGTAGGCATCTAGGAGTGCACAGGGTATTTCCTAGGCATGGCTATGCAATAGTTTAGGGGCATCTAGCACATCCCCCAACTTAGTGATCTTTCTACTATCACCTGCAAGTATGGGCTTGTGGACATCGATATAGCAGTGGTAAGGCATGCCTCTAAGTTTTGGAAGGCTCCCAAATTCAGTATAAACTTCCCCCTTTGTTCTAGGGAAGACTAGGAGTGGTTCTTTGCTGAGTTTAGAGTGTGGCAAGACATGAGGGATCCTGTCTTTGTGCTTGACTTGTCATTGCCAGTTTCGACTGATATGCCATTCCCGGCTGACATTTTAGGAGATTATACCTTAGAGTTTGAGATCAGGGTTGAGAGGGCGCTTGTAGACCTGAAGGAGTGCTTGAGGGAGGCTTTCAAGGACCGAGATTGCTATAAGGAGATAGCAGATACACTCATAGAGGATATCGAGGAGACGAGAAGCGTGCAAAGAGTAAGCTCACTGCTCTCAGGACAGAGCTCGATCGGAAGGGGCCAGCCCCTCCAAGCATAGAGGTAGAGTGTGTCTAGTTAAGATCCCAGGTTGCAGGTTTAAAGGAAGAGCTTGTGGCTCTTACTCGGAGCTCTACCATCCTAGATCATATTGGGTTTTTTTTTTTTTTTGGTATCTTATACAAAAACACACGCAGCGGAAGCAACAATGACATGAATCTACTTCAATAATGAAAGATAAACATGTAACCATGAATTCTAGAATCAAATAATAGAAAGTGTACCTTGGTGCAGTGAATTTCAAAACCTTGACTTGAGAATACCTTCAATCTTCATCTCAATTCCACATGGTGCCCAAGATGTGTGGTCTCTCAATCAGTCTTTTGTACATAGGTTCTCAAAGAAAAATCCTTCTTCTTCTCCTTGTGAAGAAAAACTGATTTCTTTTTCTTTTCATCTTACGTACGTTAAAACATTCTCATAGTTTCTTTATTTAATAACACTTATTAAATAATGACTGATTTCTAATTGGGTTAGCCTTTTGGGCCTACCCAATTGGGCTTTAGTTTGTGGCTTGAGATGGGACCAAAGGGACCAATAAGACACTAGCTCCAATGGGCCTTGGGCTTTTCCGTCAACTCTTAACAAGTCCAAAGTTACCATTAATTATATTCAATACCACTATAAGAATATAATTGCACTCTAGGCCTTATCTATAAATTATATCCCAAGACTTTATTATACATTCAACCCCTTCATTAAAATATTCGTAGTAATACAAAGTCATTAATATTGACTG